>NC_057396.1:6993416-7021520 GCF_019320065.1 Cervus canadensis
TTTGGTCCTCCCAGCAATCCTCTATGGGATCCTCTGTGCCAGAGTTATTACTGCTTCATTTAGGGAGAATCGGAGCTTGGAGAGGCTGAAAGGCTTGCCTCGGGTCATAGGGTTAGTGAGAGGATGGGAAAGGATTTGAAGCCACACCTGCCTGTCAGCCCTTATCTTCATCCGAGGTCTCTGTGGTGTGGGACAGGCACCAACCAGGAAAAGGAAACCGCCTGGAAGGCCTGGAGCTCCCCCTCTGTGTTCTGATTGCCAGGTCGTGCTGTATGCTCCACCAGCACGCTGGTGATCACAGCGCATCTGCTTGTCTACCTTGCCCACAAGAAGAGCTCCTTGCCAGTGAATCCGGAACACCGACAGTGACCCACAGGAGGGACTGAAGACATCCCTGGATGAAATACGCCAGAAGTGATTATCTACCGGAGACTTGCGATAATGATTGAGGCCAGTCTTGCCTAGCTAATTCTGTATTCATTTCTAGATATTTAATTGTTTGTAATTGTGTACCAACTTTTAAAATGTAGGCAGGTGTAGTTGAAAATGCAATTTGATGCATTATTGCCATTTTTATACTTGGCACTTGCAAATTTAATTCTAATTACAGAATTAACTGTTGCATTGTATTGAAAAGAAAAGGAAGTGTTTTAAATCAACATTTTAGTAGGAATTGCATGCATATTTACTAACTTTATTATAAAACTGTCATCAAACAATTTTTGAATATCTACGCCGCAAAACAAGGATTAGTTTTTTTGATGGAAGATGCAGTCTTATGTTTGGCTTGTTTTACTCACGGCATTACGTTGTACTTAGCTCAGTTTTCAGATGCCCTCTAGTGGTGATAAAAGTAAGTAGATAATAAAGGAGGTGAAAATAAAATGAGTTTATCTGGTAGTGGCCCTTTTACAGTCAGTAACTATATCCCTTCTGACTTATTATATAGATTAAATATAATAAAAAGAATATTTGCTTTGTCTTCCCAGGTTAAGGTAATAACTTTTAAAAACATCTCATAGTATTAAAAAATACTAGTAAAAGAATACACACACATAATGGATAAATAAGAGAGTAAGGAAAAAAATGTGTGTGTATCTAGGACCTGGTTCAAGAGAGAGAAAAGAAAAACATTCAGCATTTGATTTAAAAGACCACTGTCTTTCCATGTCTTTCCATCCATACTACAGTCAGCCCTCCATAACTGCAGTTTCCCCATCTGTGGATTTTGATCTGCAGTTGGTTGAACTTGTAGGTATGGACAGCCAACTGGCCTTTGTCATTTCATATAAGGACTTGAGTATCTGTGGATTTTGGTATCCGTGGGGGAAGGTGTGTGTGTGTGTATATGTGTGAGTGTGTGCCCTGGAATCAATCCTTCTTAGTTACCTAGTGTCAACTGTATTTACCAGGAAGCAAAACAAGAAAACCCATGCCCATGTGAATAAAATCAACCCTCTGCCTCATTAACAAACATTCTCTAGCCAGCTGATAAAAGCAATAGGTTTTAGTAAGGGAAAAAAAAGAGCAAGTTTTCATAATGCCTTGTATGTAGTGAGCACTCAATAAATAATTAGTAACAATCTTGTGCTAATATGTCTTGATTTTTTGAATCCTTTAAAAGATATCCTGGGGAAATAAGAATTCTATCATGGAGAAAATTTAATACTCTATGCTTTTACATTAAATTATTTTGAATCATTCCCAGAGGAAATTTTCATTTACATTCTGAAAACAGAAACAAGATAACTTTTTAAATGTCTACAGATATAAAGCTCATGTAGTGTTTCTTTCAGTATCATGTCTCACAACTCAATCAGTTTAGACTACTTATGATTCAGAGACAGTTTATTATTTTTCAGTGTATCAGAAATAGGTATGAAGCGCTGTTATCTTAAATTTGTAGAGGACCAAACTGTATTTCTATGATCAAGTGGAGTCTGATGACAATTTCCACTTCATAAAAAGACAAAGTAGTTTTGCAACATTCAGAAACACAACAGTGGCAACTCAGCAGGCTTTTCCCACAAGATGTCACTATGGTACCTATGAAATATAATCACAGATTATTTATCAGTCTGTTAACTTTGTATTTAAAAAACAATCAGAAAAGATCTATGCACAGACCTATGACCCTAAAATTAAGCATGCACAGGAAATAACTGAATTCATAGATATCCAGTATCTACCGTATGTGTATATATGACAGCAAGCATACTTGTTTGGATACATATTGAAACATTAACTATATGCATCGAAAGAGAAGTATAAAACTGATAATATAAAAAAGATTGTATGCAAGATTATCCATTCTTTGACAAATATTCTAAAAGTACCTGACATGTCACTCACACTGACTCTTCTCACCAAACATGTGATACAGGCGTGGCTGCTTACAGACTGAGTTCACACTTCACTCCGTGTGTGTGGTAGTTACAGGCTGAATACCAGGTGATTTCTGAGTGATGAACAGCTGGCGAATTCACGTCTGTCCTTTGTTTCTGCTTTAAATAAGCTAGAGGTTAAGAGCCAAGAAGCCAGAGCAGAGTTCAAAATGGAGCTCAACCAACCATACAACCTCTGCCCAGTTAATTAACCTCCCGAGTCTGCTTTCTTATTTATAAAATGGGCATAGCAATATCTATCCCATTGCCATTGCCGTGAGAGTAAATGGAGACAATGCGTGTAAGGCACCTGGCGCAGAAGGGATTACTTAATAAGTAATAGCAGTAATTATTAATTTCAAGAGGAAGTGTTACTGAGAATCACATTTTATGCTTTGATCACCGGCCTTAGCATTTGAAAGCCCTGAGTTTTAGTCACAGATGTGGAATGCTTATGTAATAAAATTCAAGCAGATCTATAAAAACTTAAACACTGGCAATAACCGATATTCCATAACGGGCTCTAATCAAAGCTTTGTTTGCTAAACCCAGCCATTTGTTTGGAGAAGAAACAGAGGTCCTGCCTGGCTTTCTTGGGATGACTCTCCTCTGCTGGAGACAGTAATTGAAATTTGCCTTAGCTCTGGCAGCTGCACATAGTTAAACATCATTTGGTCAGTGGTTAACGTGAATTGCAGGGTTCTTCTCATCCTCTTGAGCCAGTCCCCCTGCATGGCCTTGTGCTATTCTCCTCTGTTGAAGCCTCCCGGCCTCCCGAAGGCTCTGAGGCAGGCCTTCACAGTGTGTCCCATTAGCTGCATCAGCTTCAGATGTCCCCGCCCAGACTTGCTCACCAGCAGCTCAGCAGCCACACTTTACAAATGAGGAATCTGGGTGCTCGGAGGCCGAAATGATCGGCCGAAGGAATGCTGCTCCCAAATGTCCGAGCTTAGACTGGAAGCTAAATGTCTCAGCGGTGCCATATCTGGCTGCGGAGGACTCCTAATTCCATGAGAATGAGAATTTCTTCTTCCACCTAAGTGCTGTTAAAGACCCAGTCCAGACTGGGATGGCAGGGTACTTGTTTTTCCAAAGCAGTCAACTTTTACTGAGCTGTTTTATGTTTCAAGAGCCATAAAAATACATCTTTTTGTTTGATATCTCTTATTTATTTTTATTTTTCTCTAAATTAAAAGTTTTAAGTAAAATAATATCGCTGACCATTTCTGCCTGTGGGCCGCGCTGAGGTCCACTTCCAAGTGGGGACTCAGCTACGTTAGAAGTATTTATATGCTCTCCTACAGCAGTTAGGAGTACTGACAGCAGACCTTTGCTACTAAAAAGCATGGTCTGCTGGTCAGCAGCATCCGTATCCCTTGGGAGCTTGTTGGAAATGCAGAATCACAGGCCCAGCCCAGATCTTTAGAACTGGAACCTGCATTTTGACCAGGTTCCCAAATAACTGATGCAGATAATCAGGTTTGAGGAGCATAGTCTTTAGCACTATATGACAGAGCCTCATGGAAACAGTGTTGTTTAGAGTCCTTCCTGACACTCTGGCTTGGTTGCCCGAGAGAAAAGCTTGTGATGTCCTTGGCATAGTTATTGACACTCCTTTGAAACTCCACAAATGATACTCTTCTTCTCCTTTCTTAGAACTTTATTCACTCTAGCTTGTCTGGCAAGGAGTTAGTTTAAAAAAAAAATGGACGAAATATTTGGCTTCCTCTCTTGTCAAAGAAACTTTTTTTTTTTCTTTAGAGGATATCTGGATGACATGTGGAAATTAGAAAATTATCTACTCTTTTTTTTTTTTTTTTACAAATTTATTTATTATTTTACTTCAGTTCTTTTTTTTTTAATTTCTTTTTTTAAATTAATTAATTTATTTATTTTTTGTCATACATTGATATGAATCAGCCATAGATTTACACGTATTCCCCATCCCGATCCCCCCTCCCACCTCCCTCTCCACCCGATTCCTCTGGGTCTTCCCAGTGCACCAGGCCCGAGCACTTGTCTCATGCATCCCACCTGGGCTGGTGACCTGTTTCACCATAGATAGTATACATGCTGTTCTTTTGAAACATCCCACCCTCACCTTCTCCCACAGAGTTCAAAAGTCTGTTCTGTATTTCTGTGTCTCTTTTTCTGTTTTGCATATAGGGTTATCGTTACCATCTTTCTAAATTCCATATATATGTGTTAGTATGCTGTAATGTTCTTTATCTTTCTGGCTTACTTCACTCTGTATAAGGGGCTCCAGTTTCATCCATCTCATTAGGACTGATTCAAATGAATTCTTTTTAACGGCTGAGTAATATTCCATGGTGTATATGTACCACAGCTTCCTTATCCATTCATCTGCTGATGGGCATCTAGGTTGCTTCCATGTCCTGGCTATTATAAACAGTGCTGCGATGAACATTGGGGTGCACGTGTCTCTTTCAGATCTGGTTTCCTCAGTGTGTATGCCCAGAAGTGGGATTGCTGGGTCATATGGCAGTTCTATTTCCAGTTTTTTAAGAAATCTCCACACTGTTTTCCATAGCGGCTGTACTAGTTTGCATTCCCACCAACAGTGTAAGAGGGTTCCCTAGAAAATTATCTACTCTTAACCATCTTGGTATAATGCCTTTCATAAATATAGGCATGTATATATGCGCACAATATATGTATGTATATGTGTACATATGTATATTGTGTATATATGTATGTATATGCACACAATATATGTATATATATGTGCACACATATATACATATATATGTGTGTGTATACACATATATGTACACGTATGATGTTTTGAATAAGTAATATGGTCATATTGTTAAAAAATTAAGAAAAGATATATGATAAATTATTTTTCCCATTTGTGCACGATGTCTGCTCAGTTCTACCCCTAATCCCAATAGATAACCACTCATTAATTTTTTGTGTATCCTTCAACAGATATTTTAAATACAGTCACATAAATATGACGTGTATACTTCTTCCACTTTTATCATGAATGATAGCTTTGTTATGCATAGGTTTTTACATTTTATATAGTGCATTTCACATTATATTTTACCATAAGCATTTCCCATGTTTTCACAGAGTTTTCATAAATATTCAAAATGGTCTCACAGTGGCTCATTGTTATATATATTTGCAAAAGTTGACTTAACCAGTAGGGGTGACAGTCGCACCCTTGGGTCCTCCCCCCCTCACCCCCCGGCCCTGTCTATTGCAGATAACTCTGTGATGGAATTGTTTGTGCATAGAGTTCCTCCCACCCACTGACTACTTGTGAGCTAGGGTAGACACACCCAACAGCTGCTGCTGAGAGCCCAGAGCAGCCCATACTCTTCTCCTTCCCCAGCTTTGTAGTTCAATTCCTTTTCAATTTTAGGGATTATGCTGTATCCTACTAATATAATCTCTCTTTTCTCTTAATATATGGGCATTTATAACTTGCAACAAATAAAGTATAACTAACACATAAAACAATGAGAAAGAGAGAGCAAATGACACGTCCATGTGGCAAAGTGTTAATTTCATATTGGATAGTAAAGGAATGGGATTGCTAATAAGGCAAGCAGAAATGAAAAACAAACAGGAATCCAAACTCACCTAACCATGAGGAAATGGCAAAGAAACATCCATGGGAAATGAATATCATGGAGGAGTCAGCTACAGGAGGAAAAAAGATTGGAAAAAGAGAAGCATTTCATAGAAAGGGTTTCTTAAAGTCTGGAGAACTCAAACAGCTGAGGAAACAAGTTGGCAGGGAGAAATGCATGGTCTACATCCCATCTCTGAAGCGACAGGCTAGGAAGGTACCAAACAGAAGAAAGTCCTTGTCAGAAGCTTTTGAAACTTATTCGCTCACCAGAGCAAACTCATAGAACCATAGTTTATCTCCAGGCAAATACTAGAGCAGGAGGCAGCCAACCATTGCAGTGTAAAGAGACGAGAAAGGATTGGGATAAACATAGAGGAAAGCACGACTGTGGGACTGCTGGAGAATGCCCCTTCTTTTTTTTTTTTTTTTAATTTATTTATTTTTTCAGTGGGTTTTGTCATACATTGACATGAATCAGCAATAGATTTACACGTATTCCCCATCCCGATCCCCCCTCCCACCTCCCTCTCCACCCGATTCCTCTGGGTCTTCCCAGTGCACCAGGCCCGAGCACTTGTCTCATGCATCCCACCTGGGCTGGTGATCTGTTTCACCATAGATAATATACATGCTGTTCTTTTGAAACATCCCACCCTCACCTTCTCCCACAGAGTTCAAAAGTCTGTTCTGTATTTCTGTGTCTCTTTTTCTGTTTTGCATATAGGGTTATCGTTACCATCTTTCTAAATTCCATATATATGTGTTAGTATGCTGTAATGTTCTTTATCTTTCTGGCTTACTTCACTCTGTATAATGGACTCCAGTTTCATCCATCTCATTAGAACTGGTTCAAATGAATTCTTTTTAACGGCTGAGTAATATTCCATGGTGTATATGTACCACAGCTTCCTTATCCATTCATCTGCTGATGGGCATCTAGGTTGCTTCCATGTCCTGGCTATTATAAACAGTGCTGCGATGAACATTGGGGTGCACGTGTCTCTTTCAGATCTGGTTTCCTCAGTGTGTATGCCCAGAAGTGGGATTGCTGGGTCATATGGCAGTTCTATTTCCAGTTTTTTAAGAAATCTCCACACTGTTTTCCATAGCGGCTGTACTAGTTTGAGAATGCCCCTTCTTATAGTGGGATAGGTGAGAACCTCAAGAGCCGAGGAATTCTGTCCTCAGGAGGGGGAGTGAAATCCAAACTACTCCTATCCAGTCCTATCCAATACTAAACTCAGCCTCAGAGAGTCAGTCAGTCAGCCAGGGGTTAGAGGAAAATTGAAGCCTTAATTATTTGTGATAGATTCCAACTGGAAGAGGGCCTCAGAAAAGAACTGGGGACTAGAGGGATATATATATATATATATATATACATATATATCTGGAGAAGGAAATGGCCACCAACGCAAGTATCCTTGCATGGAGAAGTCCATGGACAGAGGAGCCTGGCAGGCTGCCATCCATAGGGTCTCAAAGTTTCGGATATTACTGAGGGACTAACACTTACCACATGTATATATATATATACACGCACACACATACATATATATATACACATACCTATATATATATACACATACATACATATGTATATACATACATATATATACACACACACATATTAACTCGCATACTAAAAAGCAGAACTTGTAGGCTACAGCCTTAAGGAAGCTATAATTATGCTCCCTCATTCCCTTACACAGTCCATAGGAAATCTGCAACTTTGACACATCATGAATGGGAGTTCACTTACTCCCCAAATATTTCCAGAAACTGCACTGCTCTATAGGTCAATGCAACTAGCATCTCACTCTTTAGATTCCTCAGTCATGAGTAGGATACCGATACCATGTTTTCCTAACTCATAGCAGGTATATTTAGTCCCAGAAGCCATTCTTCACTGGGCCTCAGGGAAAGAATACCCCATCCCTCTCATGGGTAGGGAAAGTTCTCACAAATACTTATCTCCTGCTCTAATTCTTGATAGTCTGAAGGTGCATGGTTAGCTAAGAGCTATAAAACTACTTGTTTTGCAATTCATAATTTGGTGGTCTTGCACCAACAATTTTACATCTGATGTGATTAAAACACACCTTTTTGTTGTTTTTCACAGTTGCTAGGCACATACATATGTAATTAGTTCATGTTCAAATTCACAGCAGTTTTAGAGTTGCTTTGTAACATCAAAGATATTGAGACTTTTGTGATATGTTATTCTAGGAACAATACAGCCTAGAAGGGTCTTGAATTTTCTTAAATTTCATTTTTATACCAAAGGAATCGCATAGCCTTGAACATTGAAACTTTCAGTTTGGAAGTGTATTTTATTTTTCAGAGGAAAAATTCAATACAATTTTTTAGAGGAACAAAGAAACGAAATGCCACAAGTGAGAAAACTGTTTAGGTTGGGGATTGTGCAAGTATGGGAAAGTTGCTGGATGTCTATGAGATAAATCTGTGTGAGAAATGTCATTTTGGGATTATATTTTTATGTTGTGGGAAGGAGAGAGATGCATAATTGACCCTTGCCATTTTAGTTTCCACTGGTTTCTCCGACAAGTAGAGAAAATGCATAAACACTAAATGTACACATAAAACTGCTCCTTGGCAGATGTGGATTATATTCCAAAGGGACACATTTAGAAAGCATCACCCAAATGACTTACTTATTCTTCGTCCCCTAAGCATGGCTCAGGGCAGGTCTGCAGTAGAATCATGTACAGGTTTACAGCTCTCTGTGATTGCTCTTTTGTTGTTTTAACCCTGAGTGAACCTAGTTTTGAGCAAACCTCCTATACAATTCATCTTGAGCAGATTTGTAAATCGGGGTTGGAATATTATTTTCTTAATACTAAATATGTTTTCCAGTTTACAAAAGTGTCACTATGAATTTCTCTAATATTAAATCTTCTTCAGCATAGTTTTAAAAATTAAACTTACATAAAGTTAGTCTTAACATATCTGTAGTAACCTGCAGTTTCCTCAGAGGACACTGGGGATGCATACAGTATCGAGGTGCCCCCAGCACCTGATGGGCAGTGGAGGCTAGTAGACAGGGAGGATGGATGTAGACCTATTCCTGAACTCCCCTGAGGCCAGCCCTGCCTTGAGGGGTGCAGGAAGTAACAGGGGGATGGCAGTGGGGGGTGGGGATCGGGCAGTCGTTAGGGATCTCATGTGGGCAGGTATGGGATATGAGTAAAAAATATTTTCTTATTAATGTTAATATCCTCTCACTTGTCCCCATAGACAGGGTGAGTGTGGGGGAGGAGCTGGGGATGTCTAGGACATGTGTCTTAAGGAGTTTCCTTTCCTCTGAGTCTTGTCTCTCTACCAGGATCTACCTTTAACAACACATCTGGATTTGGCAGCTTGTTCAGGATCTAATGGCAGTCATAAATGAACAGCAAAATGAAGCTGGGACAGGGAAGCCCAGAAGAGCAAGCCACATCTTATGCTCACATGAAAAGTGGGGAAAAAAAGCTAGTGTTCATGTAAACTGCTTGAAGACAGGGACAATGTCCTCAGGAGTGGCCATTCAATAAATGTTGCTTAAGAAAAGAACAGATGAATAGATAGGTGGGGAAACAATGGAAATGGTGGCAGACTTTATTTTCTTGGGCTCCAAAGTCACTGCAGATGGTGACTGCAGCCATGAAATTAAAGACACTTCCTCCTTGGAAGACAAGCTATGACCAACCTAGACAGCATATTAAAAAGCAGAGACGTTACTTTGCCAACAAAGGTCCATCTAGTTAAAGCTATGGTTTTTCCAGTAGTCATGTATGGATGTGAGAGTTGGACTATAAAGAAAGCTGAGCACCGAATTGATGCTTTTGAACTGTGGTGTTGGAGGAGACTTTTGAGTCCCTTTGACTTCAAGGAGATCTAAGCAGTCCATCCTAAAGGAAATTAGTCCTGAATATTCACTGGAAGGACTGATGCTGAAGCTGAAGCTCCAATACTCTGGCCACCTGATGCGAAGGACTGACTCATTTGAAAAGACCCTGATGCTGGGAAAGGTTGAAGGCAGGAGGAGAAGGGGATGACAGAAGATGAGATGGTTGGATGGCATCACCGACTCGATAGATATGAGTTTGAGTAAGCTCTGGGAGTTTGTGATGGACAGGGAGGCCTGACATGCTGCGGTTCATGGGGTCACAAAGAGTCGGACATGACTGAGTGACTGAACTGAACTGAAGAAAAGGGTGAAAGTTTGCACCCCCCTGGTGGTCCAGTGGCTAAGACTCTGAGCTCCTAACGCAGAGGGTGAGGATTTGATCCCTCATCTGGGAACCAGATCCCACATACCACAACTAAAAAGGTCCCACATGATGCAACTAAGACCCTGTGCAACCAAATAAAGATTTAAACATAAAATAAAAGAATGAAAGTGTTAGTCTCTCAGTTGTGACCAACTGTTCGCCACCCCATAGACTGTAACCCACCAAGCTCCTCTGTCCATGGGATTTTCCAGCAAGAATACTGGAATGGGTTGCCATTTCCTTCTCCAGGGGATCTTCTCAACCCAGGGATTGAACCCAGGTCTCCTACTTTGTAGGAGATTCTTTACCATCTGAGCCATCAGGGAAGCCCTAATAAAAGAATGACTGAATCCAAAGGCAGGAAGTTTAGTCTGCTAAGATGCCAGCCACATCTCTGATGCAGAGCATCAATCTGTCAGAATGTGAGATCTGAGACAGCAGAGCCCACCTGTGGGATTTTAGTTTCTCCCTCCTCTCCCTACCTCTTGTGACTCCCTCCTACCTGCGAGTATTGAGGAAGCCTCAATCTCCCAGCCTAATAAATGTTTGTGTAGGGTGGCCAGATTAGAGTCATTACAAATGTCTCAGAAATATGGTTGGCACCATTTTAATTTTGAATTTTAAGAATTATGTGAAACATGATGTGCAATTTACAAAGAGTGGAAAATAAGTAAGATCAAAAGAAGAAAATAATTCACTATGGCACTAATTAGAGATAGCAAGATATATAACTCTGTACAAAAATGGGATCACACTGTACATATTGTTTGTGTCCTGTTTTTCCCTTTGTGACAAACTATGAACATTTTTTTGTGTGTGAAGTGATTATAGAAGCACTCTATTAATGTAATGCCTATCTCTTATACTCTAATGGAGATTAATCAGCTACTGAATTTTTTTTACTAAAATTGGCAGTTTTCTCCCTGCTTCTAATGAGTCATTGCCATTTATTATGCCTCTGAGATCCGGCAGACAGTGTCAGTTCTGCATGTGATATATGATACACATATTCAATACAATAGTGAAGAAATGAGTTCACCGAAAGAAGGGTTAAGTTTAAATATCTAGCTAACAGTACACATAAGAGTGGCAAAACCTCAAGGAAAAGTTGAGCTTCTCAGAGAGAGAATATGGCATCCTGGAGAATGTAGCACAGACTCTAACCTCCCCTGCTCTCCAAGCACAGGTTCAGGGGCAGAGATGCCAGGAGTGGAAAAGACGCAGCTCCTTGGAACAGAGGGATTCATTAGGTTATTAGTTAGGAATCCCAATTCAAAGGGATTGGTTAGGTTTCAATAAAATCCTGACAGTAGTCCTTATTCTGGGCTTTCCTGGTGGCTCAGTGGTAAAAAGTCCATCTGCCAATGTAGGAGACGCAGGTTCAATCCGTGGGTCAGGAAGATTCCCTGGAGAAGGAAATGGCAACTGACTCTAGTGTTCTTGCTGGGAAATCCCATGGACAGAGGAGCCTGGCAGGCTACAGTTCATAAAGTCACAAAAGAATGGCACCTAAATTAGTGACTGGACAACGATATTCCTTTTGTTTTTCCATTCATCAGGTGACAGGTGTTTGGGTAGTTTCCAGTTTTTGGCTTTAATGATTCATGCTGCTATGAACCTTTTTATGTGAACATATATTTTAATTTCTCTTGGAGAAGCTGATGTGTTTGAATATTTCTTTAATAAAAAATGTAAGGATTGGAAAACTGTTTGTTTTCAATTTTTCTGTAAACCTAAGACTGTTTTATAAAGTCTACTAATTAATTTAAAAAATGCATGGATCATTATTTTTTAGTGTGAATGGTGATTTATGCCAGTGTGTGAAAGGCAGTGGCACACCAATAATTTGGCTGTTTTCTTCCCCATCCCCAGCTTTACTGACAAAAAAATCAACAAATAAGAGTGTATATAGTAGTTTTATTCCTAGTTTTCAAAGGAATTTCTGTACTGTTCTCCATAGTGGCTGGATCAATTTATATTCCCACCCAAAGTGCAGGAGGGTTCCCTTTTCTCCACATTGTCTTCAACACTTATTATTTGTAGATTTTTATGACCCAGAAATCCCACAACTGGGCATCTACCCTGAGAAAGCAACAATTCAAAAATATACATATACCCCAGTGTTCATTGCAGCAATATGTATAGTAGTCAGGATGGAGAAGCAACTTAGACATCCATCAGTAGATGAATGCATAAAGAAGTTGTGGTACATATATGCAATGAAATATTACTCAACCACAAAAAGGAATGAAATTGAGTCAGTTGAACTGAAGTGGACAAACCTAGAACCTGTTATACAAAGTGAAGTAAATCAGAAAGAGAAAAACAAATTTGACATATTAACACATATATATGGGATCTACAAAAATGGGGGTGCTGAATCTATTTTGCAGGGCAGGGATAGAGACTCAGATATAAAGAACGGACTTGTGGGCACAGCGAGGGAATGAGAGGGTGGGATGAATTGAGAGGGCAGCACTGAAATACAACACATTACTGGGCATAAAATAGATGGCTAGTGGGAGGTTGTACGTGTAATACAAGGAACTCAGCCCGGTGCTCTGTGATGACCTAACAGTGGTGGAATAGGGCTGGTGCAGAGGAGGCTCAAGAAGAAGGGTGTGGGAGAAAGCAAATTAGCCAAGACGGCAGGTCCAGGCTCTCTCGCCCCACGTTTTGTAAATGCTGGCTATGTGACAGCTGAGATTATTTATAGCACTGTGCTTGTGCATCACGAGGGGCTGGCTTAGTCGGGGCTAGCCCGTGCTGTCTGCAGCTATGAGCTCCGCCTCAAGCAGCAGCGGCGCTGCCGCGGCGCCACGGCTGTGTCCGCGGGGTCCGCCACGAGGCAGAGCGTGCGGCACGTTTCCCGCCGGGGCTGCTGCGCCAGCCAGCGGAGAGGCCGAGTCTGCTGCCGTAGCCGGCTGTGCGCCAGGAGAGAGGAAAGGGCGGCAGCTCCTGGGGCTCCTTGTCTCCTTCCGGCCTCCTGCCTACCCTGGGCTCAGTGAATGGTTCGGACAGTGCGAACAGTGAGGACTGATGTTGTGAGCAGGATGAAGAGCAATACAGAGGATAGATCACCATGATTCACCTTGTTGTATGACAGAAACTAACACAACAATGTAAAGGAAGTATCCTCCAATTAAAAATTAAAAAAAAAAAAAAAAACAAATAGAAGAAGTTAATTCATTTTCACATAGATTAGATAGCATTATTAGTATTTCTTTTTAAAAAACATGAAATCACTTTTTTGATGACTATAGTTTGTGTTCTGCTTTTTTCTGTGATCAATGAGCTAGGAATATATTTCGGAGGCGTCTGGTTAGAATTATCTATTAATGAGGTACTGTTTTTTCTTTATGTTCTGCTATAAACAAATTTAATCATATTAAGACTTTTTTCCTTGGGAGAAAACACAAGGGGAACAATTCTGTTTCTAATTCAGAGGAGGCACTTCCACTTATTTTATCCTAGGGTCAAACAGTGCTGACCTTATATGAGGCAGAAAGCACTGGGTCTCACCTAAAGGGACATGCGGACATTTAAAAATTACAGTGGATCTGTCTGGAAATGGTAAGAGAAAATCAAGAAGAAATGTGAAACAAGGAAGGGAGAGTTTGGTTTTGCTATAGAATGAAAAGAGATAAGAAAAGGAAGTCTGGACTTTCACTGGGGTGATAGAGGCTACTTGACCTGGAAAATTTGAAGGTCAAGGAAAGCAAAGTCTAGGGGAGCTTAGGTGTGGAATTCCTAGACCCACTGGCAGACACTCAGGTTTTGCCAGCAACCTGAGGTTAACAGATGCTTACTGGTCATGATCTGTTCAATAGACCATTTATTTGTGATTATTATCATAACCAGATATGATGTGCTCTATTCAGAGGAAACATTTCATCACTGGAATTTAAAACCATCCATGATACATGTTTATTTGAAAATAATTAGAAAAATGTAGATAATAAAAATGAAATAAATTTATTCATTATGTCTCTTAAAGAATGTGAAAGTATCTTTTTATAAAAATGGCATGATACATTCTTACTATTGGTGTCTTGACTTTCCCCATATGAATCATCTATAAATAAGTATATTTTCAGTAGCATAGCTTTTGGGGAGTGCATTGACAATTTGGTAATGTCTTTTCTTATCTTCGATTCTAACCTCAGCTATTGAAATTAAGACATTTTCTTGATAGAGGAAGCAGGCTTGCATCCTCTTCATGACTCTGGTTAATCACTGCCTTTTGATGGGCCTTCGGAATCCAGTAAAAAGTGTTGGTTCCACATAGTTAGAGAAAAGAGGGCTACCTAAAGGGGCGTGTGGAAGCTAGAAAGAAAGAAAGAGAGAAAGAGAGAGGGAAAGAAAAAGAGAGAGAGAGAAAGAAAGAAAGGAAAACAGCTGTTAACTGTAGGGAATTACAGAAGAATATCAGAAAGAATTGAATACTTGAAAGGGGAGTGAGGAGTATATCTTGCTGCATTAGGAAAGAGAAGTAAAAAGGGAGTAGGGGCTTTCTGTTTAGTGGTAAAGGTTACTGATGCCATGGGAGTTTTTAAAAATGAGGAAAGGCAAGATATTTTATATGAGCACACGGCACAGTCACGACTTCATTCCTTGCCCTGGTCCCCACAGCATCTGGTATGGATGGTGTTGTTCATTTTCTGATGGAGGGTATGTGCTCCAAGCACTGCGAAAATAGTCATATGTTTAACGAGATTATTTATAAATAACCAGTGTTAGCTAATGGCAGCACTGATATCAAGTTCACTTTCAAATGTATGAAGTTATCTTTCAGAGTTTCAAAATGGTGGGAGGAGTAGAGGTTTATTTAAGAAAAAGTAGAAAACACAGATGGACAAAAGGTAATAATTACTCACTATATTACGTTAGGGGAATCATATTGTTCACTTCAAAACTTTTTCCAAAGCAAGAAGCTATAGCACACTCTAGTGGCATCACTGTTGAGGTACATAACTTTCATGGTGTCTAACTACTATGAATTAGTCAGGATATTTTTTCAATAATGGATGGGCAGCCACGTTCTGTCTCCAGCCAATCACTACCTTGCACTTATCCTCAGGTGAAAGCGTACCATTGCCAACTGAGGGTGCCTCAACGCAAGGACTGCTCTGTCTTCCAGGGGCATGCTCAACTTTCAAAGTCCTGCTGGAGCCACTTGACAGTTTAGAAGAGCACAAAGGGTATGAAGTACTGAAGAGAAGAGTCAGGTCAGGAGACGTGCTAGGTGTGAGGAATCCTGGGCTTTCACTGTGGGTAGTAGAGATTACCCAGAGTCTAAAACCCCTAAAAGCTGAGGCAAGGTTTTATGGAGGGATACATGGCAAAGTCATCGGCCCCCACCCCATTTTATCTAGGATAATGTATCTAGATAGTAGCGTTAGCTAGTATAATCTAGATAACGTTTTATCTAGGATAATACTGTGCATGTACTCAGAGGTTAATGGAACACTTAGATTGACTAGGATAATGGCAAGTTTAAAGGGGCTATACATATTTATAAGTGACTGCAATGAACTTAAGGGAGCTTTCAGATTCAGTGTCAGTGTTACTGGGGGAAATGGATTTCTGAACCGTGTCTTAGGACCAAACTAATGATCAGAGTCACATCAAGTGTAACAGTGGCACAGCAAGAATTTAACTCTTTTTATTTTTTCCCTTCTCTGTTAGGATTCTCTCTGGCCAGCAATGCTGCAGGCCGTCTGCGTACCCTGTAGGGAACTCAGGGGTGAGGGAAAACCCAGGCCAAGGTGAGATGCATCTGTTCCCGCTCTATGCAGTTACTTCACTTCCATGACTTCTGAAATCCTGGCTTGGTAAACTGAGAAGATACAGCAGGGTATTTGTGTGTATTTTGTGTCTTCCTGCCAATATGTAACCCACCTGCAGTTATCTTTTTACAGTTTTAATGTGTCAGATACCACAAGTTTATTTACAGAAAGCAAAAAAAAGGCTAGAAACACTAATCAACAGCACCAAAAATATTTAGGGTTATTCAAATCAAAGATAGTAATAAAAATATATTTTTGCAAATGGAATTATTTTGTATATACTGTCTACATCCTTTTTATCTTAGTACAGACTGAGAATGTCTTCTCCCTGGCAACATATTTGAATTGCATTCAAAACTGAATGCTGTTTCTTCTTTATGCTGTTCTCTAACCAATATTACCCACTGTAAAATTTTATTTTACTGTTGAGACAGTCATAATTCCCTTTCCTGTCCCATGAAAAGCAATAACACCCCCGTCCTCATGATCCAACAAAACACTGTTGGAGAAAGAACGGGGTCTTCCAGAACTGAGTTCCTGTGGGAACTGCATGGAAAGCGTAGCAGAATAATAGAGGGAAATAGAACACTAAAGAAGTCAGTTCTTTCTGCAGCAGGAGAGCCAGGAAAAGAAAAGAGACTGGGTTTTCTTTCGGCAGTGAAGTTTATGCCAATTTCAGGAAATGCACAAGCTGCAGCGTCAATGAGTCTTTCTTTCTAGGAGAACACTGGCTCATCACCACCACTGTTAAGAAACACAATGGATGGTTATGATGAACAAGATTTTCTAAGAGGCTACTTTTTCATAATCCCATGACAGAGAGATGGTTTACTTTCAAACTTCTAAAATTATAAAGTAATACATATTCATTTCTAAATAGATAAATATAATGAAAGTGAAGAGGCAGAAAGTGAAGAGGAATGGAAGAGCCTCTTGATGAAAGTGAAAGAGGAGAGCGAAAAAGCTGGCTTAAACCTCAACGTTCAAAAAATAAAGATCATGGCATCCGGTCCCATCACTTCATGGCAAATAGATGGGGAAACAATGGAAACAGTGACAGACTTTATTTTCTTGGGCTCCAAAATCACTGCAGATGGTGACTGCAGCCATGAAATTGAAAGACCCTTGCTCCTTGGAAGAAAAGCTATGACCAATCTAGACAGCATATTAAAAAGCAGAGACATTACTTTGCCAACAAAGGTCCATCTAGTCAAAGCTATGGTTTTTTCCAGTAGTTGTGTATAGATGTAAGAGTTGGACTATAAAGAAAGCTGAGCGCTGAAGAATTGATGCTTTTGAACTGTGGTGTTGGAGAAGACTCTTGAGAGTCCCTTGGACTGCAAGGAGATCCAACTAGTCCATCCTAAAGGAGATCAGTCCTGGGCGTTCATTGGAAGGACTGATGTTGAAGCTGAAACTCCAATGCTTTGGCCACCTCATGTGGAGAACTGACTCATTGGAAAAGAACCTGATGCTGGGAGGGATTGGGGGCAGGAGGAAAAGGGGGCGCCAGAGGATGAGATGGTTGGATGGCATCACCGACTTGATGGACATGAATTTGAGCGAGCTCCGGGAGTTGGTGATGAAGGGAAAGCCTGGCGAGCTGCAGCCCATGGGGTCGCAAAGAGTCAGACATGACTGAGCAACTGAATTGAACGGAATTAAAGTGAAAAGAAAAATGAAGTGTTAGTCACTTAGTCATGTCCACCTCTTTGCTACCCCCTGGGACTGTAGCCCACTAGGTTCCTCTGTCCATGGAGTTTTCCAGGCAAGAGTACTAGAGTGGGTTGCCATTTCCTTCTCCAGGGGATCTTCCTGATCCAGGGATTGAACCAGGTCCCCTTCACTGCAGGCAGATTTTTTACCATCTGAGCCACCGGGGAAGATCTTTAATCATGATCGTGTACCTTGACAACAAAACCTTTCATGATATAGAATGATAACACCAATAAATCTCTCAGCACATAAGAGCTGCTCAAAATTGACAACTCCCTGTCTTCAAATTGTACTCACATGTGAAATAAATATGATGGGCTTATTTTACAACAAAATAGGGCGCTATCGAAATCATTATTCTCTATGTTGTTCATTTGTGATAACATAACACTATACCTTATTTTTTTTCCCCAAAACTGGGATCATATTGTGAATTCCATTTTTTAGCCTTTTTTCTCCAAATATGCTTTTTCAGTTGCACAGTGGCTCATTTTTCTATTTGACCTGAAACATGATAATTAAAAAGAAGGTCCCAGCTGCCATTCTACCTTCAGCTGCCCTGGTTTCTTAACTTCCTGTCTTGAGTGTTCAATTCTTCCTTCAATTGAGATACTCCAGGGCCTTTTCAATAAACTGTCCCTTCTATTTGAGCTGAGGAATACTTTTTGGTATCTGATTACAAGGAAAACTTAAACAATGCACACAAAGGATTATGGAAAAGACAAAAGAAAATGGACAAAGATACTCAAGAGTTAGCAAAGGTGTTGTTCTCTAGGGGGCAAGTTGAAGTTAAAAATAAGACAAAATGAAAAAAAAAAAAAACCCTCATCTGAGACTGCATGAAAGAGAGAAACTTACTGAGAAATGGGACATTATTAAAAACAGAATTAGATCTTGCTGCAGCAAGAAAAGATATTAGAAATTGAGGAGTCTGCAATTTCATAAACTTAATAAATGATATCCAGAGCTTTAAAAAATAGCTTAAGAAATAAAAAAGGCAAGATTTTAGGGGGAAGTATGTGGTCTAGGCCTCTCTATGGATGTTAATATGGGGAGAACCAAACAGTAGTAATCCTAGCTTAGAGACTCTCTGAGGATTCTCCAGCTGGCAAAATCTCCAGTGAGACAATAGTGACGGGATGCAATGCCGAGGAAGAAGTGGGTCATCAGCCAATATAGCAAGAAAGAAGACGAGAACAAGAATTGTTTCTTCAAAGTAATTTAAAAACTTTTCTGTAAAAGTATTCTGAAATAAACAGAGCAGGAGGCTCTGTTTTCTTTAAGATAAAGTATAATTTTTTTCTGTTTTTTGAAGTACAGACTAGTCTTTTAATTCATATACTTAGTGCTAATCTGGGCAATAGCAAAATCAGAAGCCTACATATGCAACAGCTTTTTTTTAAATACAACCAAGACATTTTTGAATACAGGAATAAAACAAATGAAAAATTAGGAATCATGGATATCCTTAGAAGCTGGATCTTGAACATAATTTTAAATTGTTTCCTGTTTAATGTCTTTCATTACTTTCTTTATCCTAATTTTTGCTCTTTTGGCCAGTCTATTGCTAAATTACAGAGAGATTTTCTAAGAGATTTCAGCTGTTTTTTCCTCTCACCTTATACACTTTGCAGAGATTTATTATTGTGTTTTAAAATAATTGAATATTCTGAGCTTTCTTTCAAGTATATATTTTTTTCTTTTTTAAAAATTACTTATTTTAATTGAAGGATAATTACTTTAAAACATTGTGATTTTTGCCATACATGACTCAGCCATGGGTACACATGTGTCTCCCTATCCTGAATCCCCTTCCCATCCCCACCCCTCCCATCTCTGTGTTATCCCAGAGCACTGACTTTGAGTGCCCTTCTCCTAAGACAAAAAACAAACAAACAAACAAACAAAAAACAAAAAAAAAAAAAATTCCAGGAGGAAAAGAGACTGTGTGGATTTTTTAAAAATTGAGTATCAATTTTTTAAATTGATACCCTCAAATTATACTGCATTACATTGCCCTCAAATTCAAGTCACGTATGGCTACCCGTGATGGGTCTGTGTCCTATTCTATCAAGTTTTAAGCTTGCTACTGTATTTATTGCCAATCTGTGTTCAGAGTGTACTAGGGCAGTAATGGATCTTGATCAGTGATCTCATTTCTTCAAATTCCTTAGCCATTATTGTGTATGCTTTTAGAAATAGGTATCCATCTTTCATAGAGAAAGACACACTCATAGACAATAAGAAGTCACTGAGAAGCTAAAATAGATTTCTGTCAGTCTATTTTTCTATTATTGGGCTCAATTCCACTGGTAGTATAGAGAGGTATCTTAGTCTAGGAATAGCTGTTGAATAGTTACATGTTTAGGAAGTTAGCATTTACTTCTGTTTTTCCTCTAAGATGTAGTATGGATAATAATTCGAGTAAACTGATGACAATAAAGTGAGAAATCTGATGCTGCCTTTGAGCACACTAACTTTGAAATAGAGGGAAGAAAGGAAAATCTTCACTGGACCTCTTTGAAAGCCCATGTTATGGAAAATGAATAGGAAGTTGAAAAGGAATTGGGGAAGGAGAAATACTCTAAGGATGGAGAAAAGGTGATTTGTTTTATTTTTCCAGATATGTTTCCCCAGGTAAATATAATAAAAAGGACAAAGAATTTTAATTCCCATGAACAATATTATTTTTAGCTTATTTAAGTTACATCAGAAATTGACTACACTTATAAATGTTCTTTGGTATGGTTTTGTGAATTTTATTTTATTTTGCGGTTTATGTTGTGTTCAGAAAGTTCCAACTCTGTCTTAGCTGAAGTAAAAGAAAAAGAACACTTTTCATTCTTTCAAGCTTTATGATTTTAAAGCATGCAAATCAAATCTGCCAAGGACCTCGTTTAGGAATCAAAGTCAAAAGCTCAGAGACTGTTAAGTACAGGAACAGATTTTGAGGCAAGAAGCAAGATGGAAACTGAGTTAGAAAAAAACTAATTGCCCTCAGAACAGGATTGAGATACCGGAACTCTTTTTACCAGGTGATAGAGTCCAACTGGCTCTGTTCCATTGTATACGAAATTACTTTTAGTGTAGATTTAGGGATGTGCATGAGGCTGCTTCTGGGGATCATCTCTGGGAAGAGGTAGCATGGTCTCTTTAAATTTATGCCCCTATTCTTGTTTAGCTCTTCAGCTTTTATGAGGAGGTCAACTCCATCCCCAGCACAGTTCATTATTAGTATGTTTGGCTCTATACTCAAATGGCATCAAGAAATAACTCTTCCTCAAGTGCTGGTCAAGCTGCATAACCTTAAACCTGTAACCGTCACGTAGCTATACTCTGAGGAGTACTGGAAAGGTATGCGAGTGTACTTACATTCATTTGTGCAGAAACCTAATAAACTCCTCATGGATTATCTTTCCATCAAAAAGCAGAATCTCAGATTGTATTACTGGTTTTCTGTAGAACTGCTTTTACTGAATTATGCCTTCCTGGGGGGCTGACTGGGTTGACATAATTGGATCAGATATGTTCTTTCTGAATAAATGCAAGTAACTGGTTAGCTTGATTGGTTCAGGCTTTTGGCCTCATTTTTTTTTTTTTTTTTTTTGCCATGTGTGGCAAGGAAAACTGAACTAAGCTATTTCTGACTGAAGAACACTGAGTTGGCATTTTTAAAAATGATAAACCATTGAGCTTTCTCCAAGTAATTATACTTTTCTCTAGTTTGGAGTCCAGACTGTTCATTCAGTCTTGACTTCAGCAATCTCTCCTCCCTGAGCAAAGAAGGCTACTATGAAATGGTTTCAAAACTTGGAAACAAGGCAAAAGGAAGACTGCATGTCATTTCAGAATCATTTTAGAGCATTTCCTAATAGGTTTATCAAAGGCTTATCTAATTCTTTAGAGGAAAATCCTTTGATTTACTATTTATTATTGAGTAGGGCCAGAACTTTGTATAGTTAGATGACTGATAATTTACAAATGATTTTTGCCAGTAGAAACTAATTGAACCTAGAGATTATGGTTTTACTGTGTTACAAATATCATTAAAAATCTAATTTTATCTAATTTGTCTCATCACTACTTTCCTGACTATATAAACCCTGTTCTGAAAATGTTCTTTAAGTCAGGTCTACCATCCTGGTGGTCCCATCATTAATGACTTAAACAAATCTTTGGCACATGGTCATTATATATTTGACTGGAGTTGTATTTTGAGCACTTTTAAAATGGCGCTTTGACAAAGCCTTTCCCTATCTGCTCCATGAAGGCCCATATTACACAATTTCAGGGTTTGTTTTTCTTTTGTCTCTTTTCTAAAGAGCTCTCTGTTCTTGCATCCATGTGAATCAGCTTGCTTCTGATGATTGTTAGACAGAATAGTGTCATGAGCAGACTATTGGTTTCAGAGTCAGATAAAGTTGAGTGGAATTGTAGCTTCCTGACATAAAGCTTTGCAACCTTGCATACAGCAGTTAACTTCTGTAGTCATATGTTTCACTAAGATAGAATAAAGCACATATTTTGCAATCATTAAATTTCTCAGTTTATTCATTTGTAAAGTGGGGAAATCAAATCAGTTAATCTCCAAATTCCTCTTCTGTTCAAATATTCTATGATTCCAACATTTAACAACTTTATATTCCCATTTAACTTTTGAAAGTCAGTAGTTTAAGCACGCAATTTAAAACTCACTTCAGTTCAGTTCAGTTGCTCAGTCGTGGCCGACTCTTTGTGACCCCATGAAATGCAGCATGCCAGGCCTCTCTGTCCATCACCAACTCACGGAGTCTACCCAAACTCATGTCCATTGAGTCAGTGATGCCATCCAACCATCTCATCCTCTGTTATCCCCTTCTTCTCCTGCCTTCAGTCTTTCCCAGCATCAGGGTCTTTTCAAATGAGTCAGCTCTTCGCATCAGGTGGCCAAAGTATTGGAGTTTCAGCTTCAACATCAGTCCTTGCAATGAACACCCAGGGCTGATCTCCTTTAGGATGGACTGGTTGGATCTCCTTGAAGTCAAAGGGACTCTCAAGAGTCTTCTCCAACACCACAGTTCAAAAGCATCCATTCTTCGGTGCTCAGTTTTCTTCACAGTCCAACTCTCACATCCATACATGACCACTGGAAAAACCATAGCCTTGACTAGACGGACCTTTGTTGGCAAAGTAATGTCTCTGCATTTTAATATGCTGTCTAGGTTGGTCATAACTTTCCTTCCAAGGAGCAAGAGTCTTTTAATTTCATGGCTGCAATTACCATCTGCAGTGATTTTGGAGCCCCTCCAAATAAAGTCAGCCACTGTTTCCACTGTTTTCCCAGTTATAGAATGGCAATGGTAGGTTGAGCAGTTCAGTTGAGCTCAGTTCAATCGTTCAGTCATGTCCGACAATTTTGACCCCGTCGACTGCAGCACGCCAGGCTTCTCTGGCCATCACCAACTCCCAGAGCTTACTCAGACTCATGTCCATCGAGTCAGTGGTGTCATTCAACCATCTCATCCTCTGTCGTCCCCTACTCTTCCTGCCTTCAACCTTTTCCAGCATCAGTGTCCTTTCAAATGAGTCAGTTCTTTGCATCAGGTGGCCAAAATTTTGGAGTTTCAGCTACAGTATCAGTCCTTCCAATGAATACTCAGGACTGATTTCCTTTAGGGTGGGCTTCTTGGATCTCCTTGCAGTCCAAGGGACTCTCAAGAGTCTTCTCCAACACCACAGTTCAAAAGCATCAATTCTTCAGTGCTCAGATTTCTTTATAGTCCAACTCTGACATCCATACATGCCTACTGGAAAAACCATAGCTTTGACTAGATGGACCTTTGTTGGTAAGTAATGTCTCTGCTTTTTAATATGATATATATGTTGGTCATAGCTTTTCTTCCAAGGAGCAAGGGTCTTTTAATTTCATGGCTTCAGTCACCATCTGCAGTGATTTGGAGCCCCCAAAATGAAGTCTGTCACTGTTTCCATTGTTTCCCCCTCTATTTGGCATGAAGTGATGGGACCAGATGCCATGATCTATATTTTCTGAATATTGAGTTTTAAGCGAGCTTTATCACTTTCTTCTTTCACTTTCATCTATAGGCTCTTTAGTTCTTTGCTTTCTGCCAGAGGAGTGGTACTCTTGCCTGGAAAATCCCATGGATGGAGGTGCCGGGTAGGCTGCAGTCCATGGGGTCTCGAAGAGTTGGACACGATTGAGCGACTTCACTTTCACTTTTCACTTTCATGCATTGGAGAAGGCAATGGCAACCCACTCCAGTGTTCTTGCCTGGAGAATCCCAGGGACGGCTAAGCCTGCTGGGCTGCTGTCTATGGGGTCGCACAGAGTCGGACACGACTGAAGCGACTTAGCAGCAGCAGCAGCAGCAGGAGAGGAGTGGTATCATCTGTGTATCTGAGGCTATTGATGTTTCTCCCTGCAATCTTGATTCCAGCTTGTGCTTCATCCAGCCCAGCATTTTGCGTGATGTACTCCACGCATAAGTTAAATAATTAGGATGGCAACATACAGCTTTGATTTACTCCTTTCCTGATTTAGAACCAGTCTGTTGTTCCATGTCCAGTTCTAACTGTTGCTTCTTGACCTGCATACAGACTTCTCAGTAGGCAAGTCAGGCGGTCTGGTATCCCATTTCTTTAAGAATTTCCCACAGTTTTGGGTGATCTACCACTCAAAGGCTTTGGCATAGTCAATAAAGCAGAAGTAGATGTTTTTCTGGAACTCTCTTGCTTTTTTGATGATCCAATGGATGTTGGCAATTTGATCTCTGGTTCTTCTGCCTTTTCTAAATCCAGCTTGAACATCTGGAAGTTCAAGGTTTACTTACTGCTGAAGCCTGGAAGGGAGAACTTTGAGTATTACATTGTAGCGTGTGAAATGAGTGCAATTGTGCATTAGTTTGAACATTCTTTGGCATTGCCTTTCTTTGGAATTGGAATAAAAACTGACCTTTTCCAGTCCTGTGACCACCGCTGAGCTTTCCAAATTTGCTGGCATATTGGGTACATCACTTTCACAGCATCATCTTTTAGGATTTGAAATAGCTTAACTGGAATTCCATCACCTGCACTAGCTTTGCTCATGGTGATGCTTTCTAAGGCCAACTTGACTTTGCATCCTAGGATGTCTGGCTCTAGGTGAGTGATCACACCATTGTGGTTATCTGGCTCATGAAGATCTTTTTCGTATAGTTCTTCTATGTATTCTTACCGCCTATTCTTAATATCTTCTGCTTCTGTTGGGTCCACACCATTTCTGTCCCTTATCGAACCCATCTTTGCATGAAATGTTCTCTTGATACCTCTAATTTTCTAGAAGAGTTCTCTAGTCTTTAACATTCTATTGCTTTCCTCTATTTCTTTGCAATGATCACCGAGGAAGGCTTTCTTATTGCTCCTTGCTCTTCTTTGGAACTCTGTGTTCAAATGAATATGTCTTTCTTTTTCTCTTTTGCCTTTAGCTTCTTTTTAATTCTCAGCTATTTGTAAGGCCTCCTCAGACAACCATGTTGCCTTTTTGCATTTCTTTTTCTTGGGGATGGTCTTGATCACTGCTTCCTGTACAATGTCATGAACCGCCACCCATAGTTCTTCAGGCACTGTCTATCAGATCTAATTCCTTGAATCTATTTGTCACTTCCACTGTATAATTGTAAGGGATTTGATTTAGGTCATACGCGAATGGTCTAGTGGTTTTCCTTTCTTCAATTTAAGCCTGAATTTGCCAATAAGGAGTTCATGATCTGGGCCACAGTCAGCTCCCAGTCTTGTTTTTGCTGACTGTATAGAACTTCTCCTTCTTTGGCTGCAAAGAAAGTAATCAATCAGATTTCAGTATTGACCATCTGGTGATGTCCATATGTAGAGTCTTCTTTTGTGTTGTTGGAGGAGGGTGTTTGCTATGACCAGTGCATTCTCTTGGTAAAACTCTGTTAGCCTTTGCCCTGCTTTGTTTTGTATTCCAAGGCCAAATTTGCCTGTTACTCCAGGTGTTTCTTGACTTCCTACTTTTGCATTCCCATCCCCTATAATGAAAAGGACATGTTTTTGGTGTGTTAGTTCTAGAAGGTCTTGTAGGTCTTCATAGAACCGTTCAACTTCAGCTTCTTCAGCATTATTGGTCAGGGCATAGAGTTGGGTTACTGTGATATTGAATGGTTTGCCTTGGAAATGAACAGAGATCATTCTGTCATTTTTGGGATTGCATCCAAGTACTACATTTAGGACTCTTTTGTTGACTATGAGGGCTACTCCACTTCTTCTAAGGGATTCTTGCCCACAGTAGTAGATGTAATGGTCATCTGAGTTAAATTCACCCATTCCAGTCCATTTTAGTTCACTGATTCCTAAAATGTCAATGTTCACTCTTACCATCTCCTGTTTGAGCACTACCAATTTGCTTTTATTAATGGACCTAAATTTCTGGTTCATATGCAATATTGCTCTTTACATGATTGGAATTTATTTCCATCACTAGTCACATCCACAACTGAGTGTTGATTTTGCTTTGGGTCCAACTCTTCATCTTTCTGAATTTATTTCTCGACTAATCTCCAGTAGCATTTTGGGCACCTAGAGACCGGGGGAGTTCATCGTTCAGTGTCCTATCTTTTCTTTTTTTCATATTATTCATGGGGTCTTCAATTTAAGAATACTGAAGTGGTTTGCCATTGCCTTCTCCAGTGGACCACGTTTTGTAGAACTCTCCACCATGACCCATGTGTCTTGGGTGGCCCTACATGGCATGGCTAATAATTTCATTGACTTAGACAAGGCTGTGGTCCATGTGATCAGTTTGGTTAGTTTTCTGTGAATGTGGTTTTCATTCTGTCTATCCTCTGATGGAGAAGGATAAGTGGCTTATGGAAGCCTCCTGATGGGAGAGAGTGACTGAGGGGGGAAATGGATCTTATTCTGATGGGCAGGGCCTTGCTCAGTAAATCATTAGTCCCATTTTCTGTTGATGGGCAGGGATATGTCCCCTCCCTGTTGTTTGACTTGGGGCCAAACTATGGTGGAGGTAAGATAGGTAAATGCGACCTCCTTTAAACGGGCCCCAACTCTGCACCAGGCCACTGCCGACCCACACCTCCACCAGAGACTCTTGGACACTCATAGGCAAGTCTGAGTCAGTCTCTCGGGGGCGGGGGGGGGGGGGGTCATTGCTCCTTTTTTCTGTGTCCTGGTATGCACAAGGTTTTTTTTGTGTGTGTTTCCTAGAGTCTGTTTCCTTGGTCTGGTGTAACTTTTGGCAGCTCTATGATGGTGTTATTGGAAGAGGGTGTTTGCTATGACCAGTGCGTTCTCTTGGAAGAACTCTGTTAGCCTTTGCCCCGCTTCATTCTGTACTCCAAGGCCAAATTTGCCTGTTACTCCAGGTGTTTCTTGACTTCCTACTTTTGCATTCCAGACCTCTATAATGAAAAGGACATCTTTTTTGCGTGTTAGTTCTAGAAGGTCTTGTAGGTCTTCATAGAACTGTTCAACTTAAGCTTTTTCAGTGCTACCGGTCGGGACATAGACTTGGATTATCGTGATAGTGAATGGTTTGCCTTGGAAATGAACAGAGATCATTCTGTCGTTTTTGAGATTGCATCCAAGTACTGCATTTTGGACTCTTTTGTTGACTATGATGGCTACTCCATTTCTTCTAAGGGATTCCTGCCTACAGTAGTAGATATAATGGTCATCTGAGTTAAATTCACCCATTCCAGTCCATCTTAGTTCACTGATTCCTAGAATGTTGATGTTCACTCTTGTCATCTGTTTGACCACTTCCAATTTGCCTTTATTTGTGGACCTAACATTCCAGGTTCCTATGCAATATTGCTATTTATAGCATCAGACCTTGCTTCTATCACCAGTCCCATCCACAACTGGGTATTGTTTTTGCTTTGGCTCCATCCCTTCATTCTTTATGGAGTTATTTCTCCACTGATCTCCAGTAGCATATTGTTACACTCAATATGCCAGCAAATTTGAAAAACTCAGCAGTGGCCACAGGGCTGGAAAAGGTCAGTTTTCATTCCAATCCCAAAGAAATTGCCTTTCTTTGTAATGCTCAAATTACTGCACAATTGTACTCATCTCACATGCTAGTAAAGTAATCCTTAATATTCTCCAAGCCAGGCTTCAACTTCCAAATGTTCAAGCTGGTTTTAGAAAAGGCAGAGGAACCAGAGATCAAATTGCCAACATCCATTGGATCATCAAAAAAGCAGGAGAGTTCCAGAAAAAACATCTATTTCTGCTTTATTGACTATGCCAAAGACTTTGATTGTGTGGATCACAATAAACTGTGGAAAATTCTGAAAGAGATGGGAATACCAGACCAT
>NC_057396.1:7021669-7087268 GCF_019320065.1 Cervus canadensis
GAAGAGCTGATTCATTTGAAAAGACTCTGATGCTGGGAAAGATTGAGGGCAGGAGGAGAAGGGGATGACAGAGGATGAGATGGTTGGATGGCATCAACGACTTGATGGACATGGGTTTGGGTAGACTCTGGGAGTTGGTGATGGACAGGGAGGCCTGGCGTGCTGTGGTTCCTGGGCCGCAAAGAGTCGGACACAACTGAGTGACTGAACTGATGGTGGCATTAATGGCGATTTCCTCCAAGAGGGCTTATGCCACACGCAGGTCTGCTGCACCGACACCCCTGCTCCTGCAGCCCATACTACTGACCCATACCCCTGCAGGAGACAGTCGAACATAGTTCTGGCTCAGATTCTGTGGGGTCTCTGGGCCTGGTGTGCACAAGCTTTGTTTGAGCCCTCCGAGCATCACTGACCGGTATGGGGTTTGATTCTAAATGTGATTTCGTCCCTCCTACCATCTTGTTGGTGCTTCTCCTTTGCCCTTGGGCATAGGGTATGTTTTTTGGATGGGATCCAACATTCTCCTTTTGACGGCTGTTCAGCAGTGAGTTGTAATTTTGGAGTTCTAACAGGAGAAGATGAGTGCACATCCTTCTACTCTGCCATCTTCTAGACATCTGCAAAGTTGAGCAGGGAACCTCAAATATTCTCCACAAATCCGTCTCATAAGTTCTTAGAATGCCAACTTACCATGCAATCTCGAGGTCACTTTCAGTTCCACTCATCAAAGTATCAGTTGCTTCATTATAGTTTAATCTAAGTATCTAACAATTCAGGGATCTGACATATAACTTTAAAATAAAGATAGCTTATAGGTGAAAAAATTATTGCAATTTGTGCTAAGGTCCACTGGAAAAAATTTACAAGATGAAGCTAGTTTATTCCTGGGGCTCTGATAATATCTTCAAGGACAGACCTTGGCAGATGGTGTTGTTTCAGGGAAGTATGTGCAAAAATGAGACTCTAACAAGAAATAATGTTTCTTTGGACTCATGAAAATAATTTTAATATTCTTTATATAAAATCCTAAAAATAAGGGATATGTCACCATGTTTGTGAGCTTAAAAATCTTTCTCTATTTTAATTTTTTTCACTAACACTGAAATATATGTTAATAATGTTCTTTTATAGTATTGGCATGGTGTTATCCTGCTAATATTTCTGACCTCAGTTAACCTGTTTTCACTTTCTAAAGGAAGCATATACACTACCATATGTAAAATAGATAGCCAATGGAAATTGACTGCATGATTCATGGAACTCAAACCAAGGTTCTGTAACAACCTAGAGGAATGGGAAAGTGTGGGACATGGGAGGGACAGGATATAACTTTGACTAATTCATGTTTATGTATGGCAGCAACCAAAGCAATATCGTAAAACAATTATCTTTCAATTAAAAATAAAACACACACACACACACACGTTTGCTTTGCAGAATGGCATTTATGATATAACCTAATTCTTTCTAAACACAATTATTTTACCACAAGAGCTGATGATTTCCTGCATGTGAAGCTTATATGAATTTTCATATCTTCTAACTTGCCTTAACTAAACTGAAGTTTGAATCTCATGTAACAAAGGGATGTTTGTGAAACAAGTCCAAGGCCCCACTCACAATTAAGGGGAGAGGGTCAACACAAGGGCATGAATACCAGAGGCAAGGATTACTAGGGGCCATTTAAGAGTTGACTCACCACAGTTCACAAACAAACAGTCACAAAGCCATACCTATGATTTACTTACAGAGATGTAATATTTTCCAATGAAATCATTCTGTGTCTAAAATTTAAGAGTATCTTCTCTGGTATTTCAACTTAACTGGACATGCAATTCAGCAACTGTCCTAAGACTCTCTCTTCTTTTTGCCACATTTAATTATTTGCTTAGCTATAAATATCTTGGGGAAAGAGATTTTTCATTCCAAAATTCCATCTGGAGACATAAAAAGAAAAGCTCCCTTGTTCTAGTGGCAGTAGAAAAGCTACATCAAATAGCTACATTAACCCCCATTTGTTAGACTCAACTCATATATCCCCAGCTTGTGCTAATGAAATACTCCTCTCAGATTTGTTCTACCATGCATTTCTACCCTTTCAAAGATAAATGAAAAATTCTATATTACTGTTTTTACTTTTAAAAGCTGTCTTGGGGATTTTACATTTCATGAAGTTCTCATACATATGGTTGAGCTGGCTCATATAAATGAGTGTTTGAATTGGTATAAATGGTATTTGAATTGAATGTTGCATAAAACATACTTGCCTTAAAACTACTTGTTTTAAACTTATTATCAAGAAAGTGATTTCTATGGAGAGAAGCCTGGCATTTTCTTCTAATAGGATAATTCCCAAACTTTATCCCTATAGTTCATCACATAAAACATGATAGCCAAGGTAACTCGGGAGCTGGGGGTTGTGTATGCTGAAAGTGCAGAATCACCTGTGAGTAATCATGATCTACATCCCTGTAAAGACAAAACTGTGGGATCAAGAAAGCACAGAATGTCACAGCTGGAAATTTTAGATCTGAGATCAAATTGCCAATATCTGCTGGATCATCGAAAAAGCAAGAGAATTCCAGAAAAACATCTATTTCTGCTTTATTGACTACGCCAAAGCCTTTGACTGTGTGGATCACAATAAACTGTGGAAAATTCTGAAAGAGATGGGAATACCAGATCACCTGACCTGCCTCTTGAGAAACCTGTATGCAGGTCAGGAAGCAACAGTTAGAACTGGACATGTAACAACAGACTGGTTCCAAATAGGAAAAGGAGTACGTCAAGGCTGTATATTGTCACCTGCTTATTTAACTTCTATGCAGAGTACATCATTGAGAAACTCTGGGCTGGAAGAAGCACAAGCTGGAATCAAGATTGCCAGGAGAAATATCAATAACCTCAGATATGCAATGACACCATCCTTATGGCAGAGAGTGAAGAGGAACTAAAAAGCCTCCTGATGAAAGTGAAAGAGGAGGAGTGAAAAAGTTGGCTTAAAGCTAACATTCAGAAAACTAAGATCATTGCATCTGGTCCCCATCACCTCACGGCAAATAGATGGGGGAAACAGTGGAAACAGTGGAGACTTATTTTGGGGGCTCCAAAATCACTGCAATGGTGACTGCAGCCATGAATTAAAAGATGCTTACTCCTTGGAAGGAAAGTTATGACCAACCTAGATAGCATATTAAAAGTTAGAGAATTACTTTGCCAACAAAGGTCCATCTAGTCAAGGCTTATGGGTTTTTCCCATGGTCACGTACGGATGTGAGTTTGACTGTGAAGAAAAGCTGAGCACCGAAGAATTGATTTTTTGAAACTGTGGTGTTGGAGAAGACTCTTGAGAGTCCCTTTGACTGCAAGGAGATCCAACCAGTTCCATCCTAAAGGAGATCAGTCCTGGGTGTTCATTGGAAGGACTGATGCTGAAGCTGAAACTCCAATTCTTTGGCCACCTCATGTGAAGAGTTGACTCACTGGAAAAGACCCTGATGCTGGGAGGGATTGGGGGCAGGAGGAGAAGGGGATGACAGAGGATGAGATGGCTGGATGGCATCACCAACTCGATGGGCATGGGTTTGGGTAGACTCCGGGAGTTGGTGATGGACAGGGAGGCCTGGCGTGCTGTGATTCATGGGGTCGCAAAGAGTCGGACACGACTGAGTGACTGAACTGACTGACTGACAGCCCAATCCTGGGTGTATTATTCAAAGTTTTATGTGAATGATTTGATGTCTTATAGCTCATCACCAAAGATCTACTGAAATATATTTGGTGTGATAATGAGGAAATCAAAGTAGTTAAGTTCCAATCAAGCGAAGTGTGTATTTTTGTATTCCTCCCCACCCCCTGCCCTGAAGAATGGTAAGATTTCAGCCATTTCACGATTAAATCTTGCTTTCTTTGCTACATGACTTACAATGAGTCAAGCCAATAGCATGTAACTTATAAATGATAGTTTTATGTGTAATACGTAACCAGAAACCATATAATCACATCTTGTATTGTTGTTTAGTTGCTAAGTTGTGTCCATCACTTTAGTGGCCCTATGGACTGTGGTCCACCGGGAACCTCTGTCCATGGGATTTCCCAGGCAAGAATACTGGTGTGAGTTGCCATTTCCTTTTTGAGGGGATATTCCTGACTTGGAGACCAAAACCACATCTCTTGTATTAGCAAGCAGATTACAGGTGGATTCTTTAACTGAGCCTCTAGGGAAGTCTCATAATCACACCTTATTTAAAAATTATTATAGACCCTTTATTTTAGCTATTTCTCAATTTCCAAATATTTTCTAAACAATTTTTATGCTAGTTTAATATGTTGAAAGTGAAAGTGAAGTCTCTCAGTCGTGTTCGACTCTTTGTGACTCCGTGGACTGTAGCCCACCAGTCTCCTCCGTCCATGGGATTCTCCAGGCAAGAATACTGGAGTGGGTTGCCATTTCCTTCTCCAGGGGATCTTCTTGGCCCAGGGATCGAACCCAGGTCTCCCACATTGCAGGCAGACACTTTAACCTCTGAGCCACCAGGGAAGCCCTGTTTAATATGGTACATAAATGTAAAAACTAAAAATGCTTATAACATTTTCCCATGTTTACATCTCCTACACCACAGTATATAGTTCCTTCTTAACTTCTTTCCAAGAATTCCATCCAAAGTAGGGGATAATGGGCCATTATTCTTGATTCTATTATTAGGAAGGAATTGAAAAGAAGCAACCCAGAAGAAGACAAATAATTTTGTCTTTAAAATGTAGTTTTTACTGATTTTCAAACATTACATCAGCATGGTAGCAGGATACAAAATTAGCATACAGAAAACTGTTGTATTTCAATACAAAACTATATTTATATTCAATGTAAAGTAATATACTGTTAATTGTATTTCATTTAACAATGAAATATCAGGGAGGGAAAGTAAAAAAAAATCCTTAAAAATCTTATAAAAGAATATCTAGGAATAACTGACCAAGGATACAACGGACTTGAATGTTGAGAACTGCAAAACATTGATAAAGAAAATTGAAGATGATTCAAAGAAATGGAAAGATAACTCATGCTCTTGGATTAAAAAAATTAATATAGTTACATGTACACCCATGGCTGATTCATGTCAGTGTATGGCAAAAACCACTACAATTAGCCTCCAATTAAAATAAATAAATTAATTTTTTAAAAAAGCAAAAAAAAATTTGCTCTACTACACAAAATAATGTACGTATTTAACATGATCCTTGTCAAATTACCCATGCCATTTTTTTTCACAGAGCTAGAACACATAATCCTAAAATTTATTCAGAATCATAAAAGATACAGAATAGCCAAAGCAATCCTGAGAAAAAGAACAAAACTGGAAACATAACCCTCCCAGACTTCAGACAATAGTACGAAGCTGCAGGTAACAAACCTATATGGTACTGGCACAAAAACAAACACACGGGATCAATGGAACAGAGAGAGCCAGAAATAAACCCACACATCTGCAGTCCTTTCATCTTTGACGAAGGAGGCAAGAATACATGTTGAGGAAAAGACATTCTCGTCAATAAGCGATGCTGGAAAACCTGAACAGCTACAAGTGAAAGAATGAAATTAGAATATTATCTAACACCATATATGAAACAAACTCAAAATAGATTAAACCCCTAAATGTAAGACTGTATACTATAAAACTCCTGGAGAAAAACATCGGCAGAACATTTTTTGACATAAATCTCAGCAAAAAAATTTGGACCATCTTTTAGAGTAATGAAAATAAAAACAAAAATACCCAAATAGGACCCAGTTAAACTTAAAAGCTTTTGTACAGTAATGAAAGCATAAACAAAATGAAAAGACACCTACAGAATGGGAGAAACTATTCGCAAATGATGTGATCAGTAAAGGATCAATTTCTGAAAAATATAAACACTCTCCAAGTACATCCACGTTGTTGCAAGTGACAAAATTTAACTACTTTCTATGGCTGAGTAGTATTCAGTTGTATATATATATATATATACCACATCTTCTTTATTGATACAACTATTGATGAACACTTAGCTTGCATCCATATATTGACTATTGTAAATGTTTGCAAAATTACTTAGTTTGCATTTTCCTGGTGATTAGAGATATAGAGCATATTTTCATGTGCCTGTTGGCCCTTTGTATGTCTTCTTTGCCTAGTCAATCTTTTGCTCATTTATTAATTGCTTGTTTTATTCATATCGTGGATGTCTTTATATATTTTGGATATTAACCCCTTATCATTTGCAAATATTCTCTCCAATTCAGTAGGTTGCCTTTTTATTTTGTTGATGATTTCTTTCACTCTTCAACTCTTTTAAGTTTGATCAGGTTTCACTTGTTTACTTTTGTTTTCCATTCCTGAAGAGAGAGATCCAAAAACTATTGCTAAGACTAATGGCAAGATGTATACTCCTACATTTTTTTTTAAGGAATTTTAAGGTTACAGGTCTCATATTTAGATGTTTAATCCATTTCAAGTTTATTTTTGTATGTGATGTGAGAAAATGTTCTAATTACATTTTATTTTTTCATGTAGCTGACCAGTTTTACCAACACCACTTATTGAAGAGAGTGTCTTCCCTTTGTATATTCTTGTCTCCTTTGTCATAGATTGATTGACCATATGTGTCGGTTTGTTTCCAGGCTGTCTCTTTTGTTCCATTGGTCTATTTCTGTTTTTGTGCCAGTACCATACTGTTTTGATTGGTGCAGCTGAAGTCAGTTAGTGTGATACATCCAGCTTTGTTCTTTCTTCTCATGATCACTTTTTCCAAACAAAATGTAGGATTATTTGTTCTAGTTCTATAGAATATGTTATGATTATTTTGATACAGATTGCATTAAATCTGTTGATTGCTTTGGGTAATATGCACATTTTAACACTATTAATTTCTCCAACCCATGAACACAAGAAAGATTTCCATTTCTTTCTATCATCTTCAATTCCTTTCATAAATATTTTCTCATTTTCAGAGTATAGGTCCTTCACCTGTTTGGTTAAATTTATTCCTAGGTATTCTCTTCTTTTTGATATGATGTATGTGGGATTGATTTTTCTCTTCTGCTTTCACTTTCTGATAGCTTATTGCTAGTGTATAGAAATGTAATAGGATTCTGTATATTAATCTTATATCTTTCAAATTTAGTGATTTATTAGTTCTATATTATGGGTGGAATGTTTGGGATTTTTTATATATAATATTAGATCATCTGCAACTTCTTCCTTCCAATATGGATGTCTTTTTCATATCTGATTGTTGTGGCTAGAACTTACAATGTTATGTAAAGTAGAAATGGTGCAGGTGAGCATCCTTGTCTTGTTCCTGATCTCAGAGGAAAAGCTTTCAGCCTTTCATCATTGAATATGATATTCGCTGTGGATTTTTCATAAGTGACCTTTATTATATTGAGATATATTCCTTGTATACACATTTTGTTGAGTTTTTGTCATGAGTAGCTGTTGAGTTATGTCAATTTTTTTTGCATCTATTGAGATGATAATGTGATTTTTATCCTTTGCTTAGCTAATGTCGTATATCACATTGAATTGATTTGAGATATCAAGACTTTGTTGTGTCTCTGGGGTAAATCCCACTTAATCATGGTGTACAATTCTGTTTATATATTGTTGAAATATGCTTGCTAATATACTGTTGAGGATTTTTGCATCTATGTGCTTCAGGTATATAGGCTTATAATTATCCTTTTCTTTACTTTTCTTGTAGTGTTTTTGCCTGACTTTGGTATGGTATAACGGTAGTAACTCTTAGAATGAGTTTGGGAGTGTTGTTAGTCTTCATTTTTTTTTTTGGAATAATTTAGGAGGGCTGGGTAGTAACTCTTCTTTAAATGTTTGGTGAATTTACATGTATTAAATCCATGGCTGATTCATGTCAATGTATGGCAAAAACCACTACAATATTGTAATTAGCCTTCAACTAATAAAAATAAATGGAAAAAAAAATAAACAAATGTTTGGTGAAATTCCCTTGTGAAGCTGTATGGTCTTGACCTTTTAGAGTAGGAGTATTTTGAATACTAATTAATTTCAACACTTGCAATCAATCTCTTCAGATTATCTATTTCTTCAGATACAGCCATGGGAAATTTTATGTTTCTATGCATTTACCATTTTTTTTCTAGGTTGTCCAGTTTATTAAAATGTATCTGCTAGTAGTATTTTATAAGCAGTTATATCTACTATATCTATTGCAACTTCTTTTTCATTTCTAATTTTGTTTATTTGGATCCTCTCTCTTAAAAAAAAAAAAAGAAAGAACTATATTTTTAAAGAACCAGCTCTCAGGTTCACTGATCTTTTAGACTGTTTTTTTTAGTCTCAATTTATCTATTTCTGCTCTGAGCTTTATAATTTTATTCTTTCTATTAACTTTGGGTTTTGTTAGTTCTTCTTGTGGTTCCTTTAGATGGCTTCCCTGGTAGCTCAAACAATAAAAAATCTGCCTGCAATGCAGGAGACCCAGATTTGATCCCTGGGTCAGGCAAATCTCCTGGAGAAGGGAATGGCCACCTACTCCAGTATTCTTGCCTGGATAATTTCATGGACAGAGGAGCCTGGCAGGCCTCAGTCTATGGAGTCACAAAGAGAAGAACACAACAGCAATTAACACTTAAATGTAAGGTTAAATAGTTTATTTGAGATTTTTTGTTTATTTCCCAAGGTAGGCTTTTTATCACTGTATACTTCTCTCTTAGAACTGCTTTTGCTGCATCCCATACATTTTGGATTGCTGTGTATTCATTTGTTCCTAAGAATTTTTTAATTTCTTTGATTTCTTCAGTGATCCATTGGCTATTTGGTAGCATATTGTTTAGCCTCTGCATGTCTGTGATTTTTTTGCAGTTTCATTCCACTTAGTAGATAATTTCTAGTCTCACAGTGTTGTTGTCAGAAAAGATGATTGATATAATTTCAGTCTTTTAAAGTTTTTTCATATATATGTTTTATAGCTCAGAATGTGATGTATCCTGGAGAAAGTTCCATGTGAACGTGAGAAGAATGTGTATTCTGCTGTTTTTGGAGGAAATTTTCTGTAAATGTCTATTAAGTTCATCTGGTATTATGTGTCACTTAAGACCACTGTTTCTTTATTGATTTTCTGTCTGGATTTCTGTCTGGATTATCTGTCTGTTGGTTTTAGTTATATGATAAAGTCATATACTATTATTGTATCACTGTCAATTCTCCCTTTATGTCTGTTAATACTTGCTTTATTTATTTTTTATTAATGTATTTTAATTAGAAGATAATTACTTTACAAATTTGTGATGGTTTTTTGTCTTACAACAACATGGGCTTCTCTGATAGTTCAGTTGGTAAAGAAGCCTGCAATGCAGGGGACCCCAGTTCAATTCCTGGGTCAGGAAGATCCCCTGGAGAATAGATAGGCTACCCACTTCAGTATTCTTGGACTTCCCTTGTGGCTCAGCTGGTAAAGAATCCGCCTGTAATGCGGCAGACCTGAGTTCAATCCTGGAGTTGGGAAGATCCCCTGGAGAAGGGAAAGGCTACCCACTCCAGTATTCTGGCCTGGAGAATTCCATGGACTGTATATAGTCTATGGGGGCGCAAAGAGTTGAACACGACTGAGTGACTTTCACTTTCACTGTGAGTCAGTCATAGGTATACATATGTCCCCACCATCCTGAGTCCAACTCCCACCTTCCTCCCTACCCTATTCCTCTAGGTTGTTCCAGAGTGCTGGCTTTGGGTGTGCTGCTTCATGCATAGAACTCACACTGGTCATCTGTTTTACATATGGTAATGTATATGTTTCAATGCTATTCTCTCAAGTTTTCCCACACTTGACTTCTCCCACTGAGTCCAAAATACTGTTCTTTACATCTGTGTCTCCTTTGTTGCCCTGATTGTTGGCACTATCTTTCTAAATTTCATATATATGCATTAATATAAAGTATTTGTCTTTCTCTTTCTGACTCGCTTCATTCTGTATAATAGGCTCCAGGTTCATCCACCTCATTAGAAATGACTCAAATGTATTTCTTTTTTTTTTAAATTTCTTTTTATAGGTTCATAAATTTCCTTTATGTATATGTGTCCCAACTTCCTTATCCATTCATCTGCTAATGGACATGTAGGTTGCTTCCATGTCCTAGCTATTGTAAAATAATGCTGCAGTGAACACTGGAGTACATGTGTCTATTTCAGTTATGGTTTCCTCAGAGTATATACTCAGCAGTAGTATTGGTGGGTCATATGGCAATTCTATTACCAGGTTTTTACGGAATTTCCACACTGTTCTTCATAGTGGCTGTACCAGTTTGTATTCCCACCAAAAGTGTAAGAGGGTTCCCTTTCCTCCACACCATCTCCAGCATTTATTGTTTGTACACTTTTTGATGATGCCCATTCTGACTGATGTGAGATGATACCTCATTTTGTTTTGACTTGCACTTGTATAATAATGAGTGATGTTTAACATTTTTTTCACATGTTAATTAGCCACCTGTGTGTCTTCTTTGGCTAAATGTCAGTTTAGGTCTTTCACTCATTTTTTGTTGGGGTTGTTCATTTTTCTGGTGTTAAGCTGCATAAGCGGCTTGTATTTGGGGGATTAATGCTTTGTCAGTTGTTTTGCTTGCTAATATTTTCACCCATACTGATGTCTGTCTTTTACCTTGCTTATAGTTTCCTTCATTGTGCAAAAGCTTTTAAATTTAATTAGGTAGGTCCCATTTGTTTAGTTTTGTTTTTATTTCCTTTACTCCAGGAGGTGGGTTATAGAGGATCTTGTGATTTATGTCAGAGAGTGTCTGCCTGCTTTCCTCATAGACTTTTATCATTTCTGGTCTTACATTTAGGACTTTAATTCATTTTGAATTTATTTTTGTGTTTGGTGTTAGAAACTGCTGTAGTTTCATTCTTTTGCATGTAGTTGAACAATTTTCCCAGCACCACTTGTTAAAGACTGTCTTTCCTCCTTTGCATATCTTTGCCTCCTTTATCAAAGATAAGGTGTCCATGGGTGCATGGACTTATCTCTGGGCTTTCTATTTTGTTCAATTGATCTTTATTTCTGTCATTGTGCCAGTACCAAACTGTCTTGATGACTGTAGACTTGCAGTATAGTCTGAAGTCAGGAAGATGATTCCTCCAGTTCCATTCTTCTTTCTCAATATTTCTTGGCTATTTGGGGTCTTTTGTGTTTCCATATAAACTATTAAATTATTTGTTCTTGTTCTGCGAAAAATACTATTGATAGTTTGATAGGGGTTGTATTGAATCTATACATTGCTTTGGGTAGTATACTCATTTTCACTATATTGATTCTTCCATTCCAGGAACATGGTATATTTCTCTGTATCATTTTTTATTTCTTTCATCAGTGTTTTATAGTTTTCTGTATATAAGTCTTTTGTTTTTTAGGTAAACTTATTCCTAAGTATTTTATTATTTTCATTGCTATGGTGAATAGGATTGTTTCCTTCATTTCTCTTTCTGATTTTTCATTGTAAACATATAGGAATGCAATGGATTTTTGTATATTAATTTTATTTCCTGCAACTTTACTATATTCATTAATTAGCACTAGCAATTTTCTGGTGGCATCTTGAGGGTTTTCTATGTAGAGGATCATGTCATCTGTCAGTAGTGAGTTTTACTTCTTTTCCAATCTGTATTCCTTTCATTTCTTTTTCTTCTCTGATTACTGTGGATATGACTTCCAAAACTATGTTGGATAGTAGTGGTGGGAGTGGGCACCCTTATCTTGTTCCTGATTTTGTGGAAATGCTTTCAATTTCCACGATTGAGGATACTGTTTCTGTGGGTTTGCTGTATATGGCTTTTTATTATGTTGAGGTGTGTCCCTTTTATGCCTACTTTCAGGAGAGGTTTTTTTTTTTTTTTTTTTTTTTTATCATAAATGGGTGTTGAATTTTGTCAAAATCTTTCTCTGCATGTGTTGAGGTAATCACATGGCTTTTATCTTTCAATTTGTTAATGTTGTGTATCACGTTGATTGATTTGTGAGTACTGAAGATTCCTTGCATCCATGGAATAAAGTCCACTTGATCATGATGTATGATGTTATAATATGTTGTTGGATTCTGTATGCTAGACTTTTGTTGAAGATTTTTGAATCTATGTTTCTCAGTGCTATTTGGCCTGTAGTCTTCTTTTTTTGTGACATTTTTGTCTGGTTTTGTTATCAGAGTGATGGTGGCCTTGTAGAATGAGTTTGGGAGTTTTCCTTCCTCTGCCATTTTCTGGAAGAGTTTGAGTAGGATAGGTGTTATTTCTGGATTTTTTATTGCAGTTTTGATTTCCATGCTTGTGATTGGTCTGTTCAAATTTTCTATTTCTTCCTGGTTCAGTTTTGAAAGGTTATAGTTTTCTAAGAATTTGTCCATTTCTTCCAAGTTGTCCATCTTATTGACATACAGTTGCTTATATTAGTCTTTTATGATGGTTTGTACTTCTGTGTTGTCTGTTGTGATTTCTCCATTTTTGTTTCTAATTTTATTCACTTGATTCTTCTCCCTTTTTTTCTTGATGAGTCTAGCTAATGGTTTGTCAGTTTTGCTTATCTTCTCAAAGAACCAGCTTTTAGTTTTACTGAACTTTGGTATAGTCTCCTGCATTTCTTTGTCATTTATTTCTGCTCTGATTTTCATGATTTCATTCTCTCTACTAACTTTGGGGTTTTTTGTTCTTTTTTTAGTTGCTTTAGTTGTTTAAGGTTAGGTTGCTTATTTGATGTTTCTCTTGTTTCTTGAGGTAGGCTTGTACTTCTTTCTTTCTTTCTTTTTTTTTTGTGCCCCCCCCCGCCCCCCCCTGCCACACACACAAGTCTATGAATTACAAAGTCCATCACCCTCTCTCTTCTAGATCAGGGGTTTGCAGACTACAAGGTTACACCTTACTCCCTGCCTGCTTTTGTAAATGAAGTATTACTAGAACACAGCCCACTCATACCCTTCTTTATCTTCTGTGGCTGCTTTTAAGCTATAACAGTCTACTTGAGTAATTGCAAGAGTGAATGAGCTTCCATCTTAGCACTGCTTTTACTGAATCCCATCAGTTTGGGGTTGTCTTGTTTTCATTTGTTTCTACATGTATTTTGATTTCCTTTTTGATATCTTCAGGCTTCTCTTGTGGCTCAACTGGTAAAGAATCTGCCAGCAAAGCTGGTGAACTGTGTTTGATCACTGTATTGGTAAGATCCCCTGGAAAAGGGAGATGCTACCCCCTTCAGTGTTCTGGCCTGGAGAATTCTATGGACTATATAGTCCATGGGGCTGCAAAGAGTTGGACACTACTGAATGACTTTCACTTTTTTTCACTTTCAATTTTGATTTCTCCAGTGATCTGTTCATTATTCAGAAGCATGTTGGTTAGCCTCCATGTATTTGAGTTTTTATTTTTATTTTTTTTTTTACCCTGTGGTTGATATGTGATCTTACAGTATCATGATCAGAAATGATTTAAATTTTTTAAAAATTACCAAAGCCTGATTTGTGGCCCAAGATGTAGTCTATCCTGGGGAATGTTCCATATGCATTTGAGAAAAAGGTGAAATCCATTGTTTTGGGGTTAAATGCCTGTAGATATCAATAAGGTCTAACTGGTCCAATGCATCATTTAAAGCTTATGTTTTCTTGTTAATTTTCTGTCTGGGTGATCTGTCCATTGGTGGGAGTGGGGTATTAAAGTCCCCCACTATTATTGTTTTACAGTCAATTTCCCCTTTAACAGTTATTGGCATTTGCCTTATGTATTGAGGTTATCCTATGTTGGGTACATCTATATTTATAATTATTATTTCTTCTTCTTGGATTGTTCCCTTGATCATTATGTAGTGTCCTTCTTTTCTCATATAACAGTCTTTATTTTCAAGTCTATGTTATGTGTTATAAGGATTGCTACTCTCACTTTCTTGTGGCCTCAATTTACATGAAATATCTTTTTTCAGGCCCTCAATTTCAGTCAAATATGTCCTTAGGTTTGAGATGGATCTCTTGTAGACAGCATATATAGAAGTCTTATTTTTGTACCCATTTGGCCATTCTTTGACTTTTGGTTGGAACATTTAACCCATTTACATTTAAGGTCATTATTTATAAGTATGATCCCATTGCCATTTACTATTGTTTTGGGTTCATTTTTTATAAACCTCTTCCATGTTTCCTGTCTAGAGAAGATCCTTCAGCATTTGTTGAAGAGCTGGTTTGGTGGTGTTGAATTCTCTTAGCTTTTGCTTGTTTGTAAAGCTTTTGATTTCTCCTTTAATCTGAATGAGATCCTTTCTAGGTGGAGTAATCTTGGTTGTAGTGTTTTCCCCTTTTATCACTTTAAGTATATCCTTCTTTCCTTTCTGGCCTGCAGTTTCTTTTGAAAGATCAGCTGTAATTCTTATGGGGATTCCCTTGTATGTTATTTGTTGCTTTTAATATTTGTTTTTTGTATTTAATTTTTGTTAGCTTGATTAATATATGTCTTGGTGTGCTTCCTCCTGGGTTTATCCTGTGTTGGACTGTCTGGGCTTCCTGGACTTGGGTGGCTATTTCCTTTTCCATTTTAGGGAAATTTTTGACTATTATCTCTTTAAATATTTTCTCAAGTGCTTTCCTCTTGTCTTCCTCTTCTGGGATGCCTAGATTCGAATATTGGGGGTGTTTAACATCATCCCAGAGGTCTCTGAGGATGTCCTTATTGCCTTTTATCCTTTTTTAATGTTCTGCTTCATTTATTTCCACCATTCTATCTTCCATCTCACTTATCCTTTCTTCTGCCTGAGCTACTCTACTATTAGTTCCCTCCAGAGTGTTTTTAATCTCAGTTATTGCATTGCTCATTACTGATTGACTAGTCTTTATTTCTTCTGGGTCCTTGTTAAACATTTCTCACATTATCTGTATCTCCACTTTGTTTGCAAGATTTTGGATCATCTTACTGTCATTATTCTGAATCCTTTGCCAGGTAGGTTCCCTACCTCCTCCTCTTGTTTGGTTTGGTGGGTTTTCATCATGTTCCTTTGCTGCTGTATATTTACCTGCCTTTTCATTTTGTTTAGTTTGCTCTGTTTCAGGTCTCCTTTCTGCAGGCTGGAGGATCGTAGTTCTTTATTGTGGAGTCTGTTCCCTGTGGGTGGTTTTAAACCAGTGGCGTGGATGGTTTTGAACCAGTGGCTTGTGAAGATTTCCTGATTAGGTAAACTTGTGTCTGTGTTCTGGTGGATGGAGCTGGATCTTGTCTCTGGAAGGCAATGCAGTATCTAGCAGTGAGTTTTGGGGTGTCTATGGGTTTGGTATGGTTTTGGGCAGCCTGTCTTTTAATGCTCAGTGTTGTGTTCCTGTTTTGCTGGAGGATTAGTGTGGGGTGTCTTGCATTGGAATTTGCTGGCTCTTGGGTGGAGCTTGGTCTCAGCGTAGGTATGGAGGCTTTTGGCTCTCATCTATTAATATTCCCTGGGGTCAGGAGTTCTATGATATTCCAAAATTCTGAAATTGAACTTTATGCTTCTGGGTTTTGGTCCCAATGTGTTACAGTAGCATTAAGACTTCTCTGTTCACACAGCACAGAAGACAATACCCCTAGGTTAATGATGAAACAACTCCCTACAGCCAGGAACACCCAAAGAGATTCACAGAGTTATATAGAGAAAGAAGAGGGAGGAAGGAGATAGAGATGACAAGAAGGAAAGAAGAGAGAGTCAAAAGGGAAGAGAGCAATCAAGCCAGTAATCAAATCCCTAAGTGAAAATGGATACTAAAATTAAACTCTTAAAGATACAAAATTAATAACAAAAGATCAAAAGCACATACTAAAAACCTAGAGTAAAAATTAGATTCTCAAAAGTAAATTAAAAAAAAAAACACAAAATCAAACACAAAGATTAAAAAGATATAAAATTTTTTTTAAAAATAAGGTTTTTTCTTTTTTTCCAGAAAGGTAAAAGTAGGCTATAAAAAATAAAAGTTAAAGGAGTAATAGAGAACCACGTTAGGACAGTATGAGGGAAAAAAGAAAATGAGGAGAGGAAGAAAAGGAAAAAAAAAAGGGAAAAGAAATATAAATTATAAAAAAATAAAAGAAATTTTAAAAAATAATAAAATTTTTAAAAATTAAAAAATGATAATGATAAATAAAAATATATATAGGAATGTCTCTGGAGCTATTGTGGGGTAATGTGGGGTCAGTTCAGTGTCAGACATTCCCTTGTTCTGGCTTGTACTTTTCTCAAAATCTACAGTTCTCCCTCAAATGCACAGTCTCAGTTTAAGTGCATGATTTTAATCCGTTGCATCTGCCACTTCTGGGGCGGTTCCCTCTTCTTTTCTTCACTTAGGTTGGCCTCCTCGGTTTGCAAGTCTCTCTTCAGTGTCTGATCTCTGCCCTGACACGAGGGAGCCAAAATGGCACTTATTAGGGATTGCTTGCTCAGTTGTGCTGTGGACGGGGAGGAACACTGCAAGCAAACCCCACTGACATGTGTGGGGAGCGTGTGCAGGGGGTGGACCACTCAGGGGTTGCCACTCCCACTGTGGCATGCACCACCCAGGTCCAAGCCGCTCAGGCTCCCAGGTGCACAGCAGGACACAGTTCCAGGTGGGCTGTGCGTCTCCTCAAGGGAGCTGGGCTCAGGCCGCGACACTCCTGGCAGATATGAACAGTCCAGGATCCCAGGAAGACGTGGTTAGCGACTGGTGGTCCACTCACAGCTTTGTGGGAGATGCAGTCTCTGGGGCTGAGATTGCAGTGGCCCCTTGCTTACTGCCTCTGGGGAGGGTGGCAAAAGGCAGCCGGCTCGCGGTCCTTTAATGTTAGCTAGGGTGCAGTCCTTTGTGATCACAGTGCAGTGTTTGAACCTTCCCACGGGGAAGGTCCTTTGCTTTTGTTCCCTTGGGATTCCCATGGTTCGGGTTTTTCCCATTCTCTTTGTGCTGTCACATTAGTCCCCTCAGTGTGTCCTCATGGCATTCAACCCTGGTCCTTTCACTAAGAGCTGATAATGCAGCCCGCACCTCCGCACCCAGACCCCACTTGCTGTGGGTAGGTGCAAGCATGTGAGCTACTTCTCAGCTGGTAATTGCTGTTCAGTGCTATTTCTGTGGTGACTTTTTTCCAGTTATGTTGTCCTCTGAGATTCCAAAGTTGCCCACTGACTCCGCCTGTGACAGAGTTTGCTATTATGTGGAAACTTCTCCTTCATGACTCCCTCCCCAGGATGGGTCTCCATTTGTAAATGCTCTGTCTCCCTTTTCATCTTTATCCTTTGTCCTACCTCTCTTCTAAAACATTGGTTTGCCTGTCTGGGTACCTGGGGTCCTCTGCCAGCAATCAAAAGTCATTTTGGGAAAGCTGCCCCACATGCAGGTGATCTTTTGATGTATTTGTGGGAGAGAAAGTGGTCTCCCCATCCTATTCTTCCACTATCTTCTCCCCTTCCTCTGTGGCTCCAATATTAGGTGCATATATGTTTAAGAATGTTATGTCCTTTTCTTGGATTTCATCACTGCATTATATCTTTCTTTGTCTTTTATTATAGACTTGGTTTTAAGATCTATTTTGTCTGATATGAGTATTGCTACCCCAGCTTACTTTTTGTCTTTGTTTGCATGAAAGATCTTTTTCTTTCCCTCACTTTCATTCTCTGTATGTCTTTAGCTTTGTGGTGAATCTTTCATAGGCAGCATGTAGGTGGGTCCTTTTTTAAAAAAATCCAATTAGCTACCCTATATCTTTTGATTGGAGTATTTAGTTTATTGAGATTTGAAATGATTCTTCATAGGTATGGAATATTGCAATTTTATTACCTGTTTTCTAGAACTTTTTGTAATTCTTCTCCTTTAGTCTCTTTCACTGTGATTTGATGATTTTAGTGTTATCTTGTGGTCTCTTTCTCTTTAACTTCTGTGTATCTATTGTAAGCTTTTTTTGGTTATTTTAAAGTTCATATTTGTCAACCTATAACATACCTACTTGTATTAAATTAATAGTCATTTAAGTTCAAATACATTATAAAATCTTTACATTTTTTACCCCCTCTCTTTTATGTTTTGTGTTTTTTATGCTATATTTTACATCTTCATTCTTATTCCTTAACTGTTTATTTTGGTTATAGATGAGTTTATAATTTTTGTCCTTAACCTTAGTATTGCTTATTTAAATTGTTGATCAACTGCCTTTACTATATATTTGCCTTTAATACTGAAGATTTCCCCTTCCTGTATTTTCTTGTTTATTGGTATATCCTTTTATTTTTCACTTAAAGAAGAACCTTTAGCATTTCTTGTAATGCTAGTATAGTGATGATGTACTCTTTTAGTTTTTGCCTGAATGGAAAACTCTTTATTTCTTCTTCAACTTTGAATGATAAACTTGCTGGATAGAGCATCCTAGGTGGAAGGATTTTTTCATTCCTCACTTTAAATATATTGTGCCATTCCCTTTTAGTCAGTAGTGTCTCTGCTGAAAAGTAGGCTGATGGCCTTATGGGAGTTCCTTCTTGTATTATTCTTTGCTTTTCTCTTGCTGCCTTCAGAATTATTTGTATTTTTAAATTTGCCAATTTAATCATAATATGTATAGGCATTCCATCTCTTTGGGTTTATCTTGTTTGAGACTCTTAATTCTTAAAACTGGATATCTGTTACCTTCCTCAGGTTAAGGTATTTTTCAGCCATAATTTCATCAGATATATGGTATGCCCCCTTCTCTCTCTCTTCTGCTTTTGGGGCCTATATAATGCAAGCTTTGGAATGCTTGATGTTGTCCCAGAGTTCCCTTAGACTACGCTCATTCTTTAAAACTTGTTTTTCTTTCTGCTATTCTGGTTGGGTCATTTCCACTATTCTATCTTCCAGATCATTTATGCATTATTTTATATCACCTAATCTGCTGTTAATACTTTGTAGTGTATTTTTCTGTTATTGTATTCTTCATCTCTGATTGATTCCTTTAAAAAGTATTTTATAGATCTTTGTTGAAGTTCTCACTGTGTTCCTCAATTTTTTCCCCCAAATTTAATTAGCATTTTTATTACTGTCACTTTGAACTCTTTAAGGGGTAAATGATTTATCTCTGACAAATAGGTGTTCTAAAAATGTGTTCTTTTATTTGAAACATATTCCTCTGTCTTCTCTCTCTTTAAAATTTCTCTGTTTGTTCTATCAAATTAGTTGTGGTCTTGACAGTATGTGCTTGTGTAGGTGCATTCATATGCAGTCTATATGTGCCTGATGGCTTTGGTGGGAGAACTGGATCTGAATTGAGCATGCATTTCAAGTTTTCCTGTGGTGTGCTGGTGACCACGGAGAAGGCAGTGGTACCCCACTCCAGTACTCTTGCCTGGAAAATCCCATGGACGGAGGAGCCTGGTAGGCTGCGGTCCATGGGGTCGCTAAGAGTCGGACACGACTGAGCGACCTCACTTTCACTTTTCACTTTCCTGCATTGGAGAAGGAAATGGCAACCCACTCCAGTGTTCTTGCCTGGAGAATCCCAGGGACAGGGGAGCCTGGTGGGCTGACGTCTGTGGGTTGCACTGAGTCAGACACAACTGAAGTGACTTAGCAGCAGCAGCAGCAGCTCATGACCACTGCCTTGATGGGAGGTAGGCCTGGACTCTGAGGAGCTAGAGACACAGGCTAGTAGGAGTCAGGACTTTTCCTAGGCTCAATGGCAGTCAATGCCTTATTGGATGGGAGGAAGGAGTGGGGGGCTGGAACAGGAGCTCTTTGGGATTTGGGCTTCTTCCAGGCATGATGATAGTCTTTTCCTTGGTGGGCAGTGTGGCTGTGGCCCATGGAATTGAAGCTGCCCTCCAGAGCTGCTTTGGATCTCAGTTTTGGCTACAGGTAGAGTTGGTGCTGAGCTGGCTCAGCTATATCCCTGGTACTTGATTGCTTATGATGGCAATGTTGTCTCTGCACTGACTAGAGGCAGTGGCAAGCCCAAGGTGGCTTTGCTCATTTCTTGTTGCATGCACACACTTTGCCAATGGTGATCTCCACCTTAGTGGGAGCGGTACTGGAGCAGGAGCCTGGTACAGTCTGGAATGTGCCCTGAGATGTCCATGGAAGGCCAGTCAGAGCGCTAAGCAGTTTTCAATTTTCTTCCCTTGCATTGGGACTAAGAATAATCAAGTCTACACTTACGTTCTTTAAGAGTAGAGTGTTGGTTTCTTCCAACCCTCTGGTAGGCCCCATTGCTTTTCAAACCTGCTAAACGGGCTTATATTCCTTCTGTCAGATACCAAAGCTGGGGTGCCTAATATGGGGCTCAAACCCCCAGTTTCTTAAGGATGATCTCTGAGCCTATGTATTTTTTTCCTTGTCTGGGTTTCCCACTCGGCCCATGAGGAGTCTCAGTTAGATTGCTTTTCTTCTCTTCTTACCAGAATCTGTGTGGCTCCTCTTTACAGCCTTGGTTTTTGGAAAAGCCATTTTGCTAGTCTTCATGTAGCACTCAGCAAGAATTTATCTATATGTAGTTGTATGTAAAGCAAGAGTTTCTCTATATGTAGTTGTAGTTTTGATGAATCCTTTGGTAAAAGTATGACTTCCCTGGTGGCTCAGATGGTAAAGAGTCTGCCTGCAATGTGGGAGACCTGGGTTTGATCCCTGGGTTGGGAAGATCTCCTGAAGAAGGAAATGAAAACTCACTTTGGTATTCTTGCCTGGAGAATCCCATGGATGGAGGAGCCTGGCAGGCTACAGTCCATGGAGTTGCAAAGAGTCAGACATGACTGAGCAACTTTACTTTCACTTTTTCTTTGGTAAAAGTGAGCTCAGGATTTTCCTATTATGTCATCTTGATCCCTCCTCTGAATGTGCAATAACTTATCTAACTTTTTCCCCCAATTCATTGATAAAGATTCAGGGTATCTTCAGTTTTTCTTTATTATTTTAATATGAATTGCTTTTTAATGCAATTTAATCTCTTTTACAACAAGTAATTCAAAATATTTAGTGGATAGCTTCACATTACTCTGGTTGAAAAGAAAATGAATTCATCAAAAATATTTCTTTAGTAGCTGTCATGTGCTGAGAAAGCACATAACTATGTACTTGGGAATCAGAAAGATAAAATAGAGAGGTTTACCCTTAAGGAACTTACATTGTAATAGATTGCTTTAAACAGTGATGTTTCCAGGGTCTTGAACCTAACGATTCTAATCTTGTGTTTTGATTTAGAATCACTATTCAGTGCTGTCTTTCTGAACAACTTATCTACATGGATAAAAATTAATAATCATAAATTAATTATCTATTGCTATCTATCATATTACCACAGACTCAGCAGCTTAGAATAACAACACATTTATTATTAATAACCTGTGTGTCATGAATTGGCACAAGCCTTACCAGTCTGCTTGGCTTTGAGGTCTCTCATAAGGTCACAATCAAAATCTCAATTGGGGTCCCACCTGAGACTTTAAAGAGGAAGGATCTGGTTAAGCTCCTGTGCTCATTAGCAAGGCCCACTTCCTTGTGAATTTCATACTAAGGGATTCATCTCCTTCTCTGGTATCAGGGGGAATGTTTCCCTCTAATTCTGGCCATGCAGACCTCTCCATGTGGTGGTTAATGAAGGGGAGCAGAGTTGTCACCCCAGAAAAGTCATTTTGTCGTAAGGATTCTCTTGAGCTGAAGACAATTGAGAGGAAGCGTATACTCACTGCCAATATGCTCATTGTCCTCTTGCTATTTGCCTAAAAGAAAGACATCAAATTTTAAAGATGTCTCCCCTCTCTTTTCTACCAGGAAGGATAGAAATTAATCATGGGAGACAACATAGACCCTTATCAGCCCAGAGACCGCCCCAAGGGAATCCACATGATAAACTGCACTAACTGGCCCTTATCGTCCCTTACTTCCTTCATTTTTTCACTTTCCCACACTTTTCTGTCCCAGAAACTCAACTTCTTTTTCCTTTGTCTTTTCACTTCTCTAAAAACTCATTATTCTTTTGTTAAAATGCTATATAAATCCCACTCTTAACCACCCCTTTGAGTCACTCATCACTGAACATTCCCACGTGAATGCATGATGCATGCAAGTGTTAACAAATGTTTGCTTGTTTTTCTGTGTTTATCTGCCTTGTCTAACTTGCAGAGCTCTAGCTGGAAAATTTAGGATGGTAGAGGGAAACAGTTGTTTTCTTGCTATACTTATTTCATCAAAGCTGGCATCAGAGAATCAATAAAGAATGTCTGCCAGCAAGACAGAAATTACAATCTTAGGTAACAAAATCACAAAGTAATATTCCTTTATCTTTGTTGCATTCTGTTGGATAGAAACAAGTCTCACTCAATAGGAGGGGATTACACAGTAGTGTGAATACCAAAAGATGTGAGTCATGGGATGATTTAGAGTCTGTTCACCACAATTCACAAACAAAAAATGTGGCAAAGCTTTATCTTGTGATTAAATTTTAGAGGTACAGGTAACATGCATAATAATTGTTAAGAAACCAGATAAGACACTGTACCAAAATAGGTGACAAACTATTTACATGGCTTAGCCCAAATTGCATTACCTCTCTGGATACATTTTTTTATCTGTTACAATAGATAATGGGATTAGAGGAGAGATAAGGTCCTAAACCTCTATGGTTACAAAATTACTTAACTACTGAGCCTCAGTGTTTGTATCTATAACATTTTATGTACTATTATTATCTTTTGGGATGAATACAATGTCAAAGAATCTGTAAATAGTAGGAACTCAAAAGCTTTGAGATATTTTTATTCACAAAAGTCATTAAAATATTCACAATGTAACTAACAATATTTTCTTTCTGATATGTAAGATACTGATTTAAGGTCCCACTTCAGAAATTGCCTCCTGCTCTTGTAAATCTGAGCAGATCTCTGAGCAATGGAAAGCCACTTCAGTGCAGGTTGTTAGCATGAGATCATGAACACTTTTAAAGAGTTTTGTGCCCTCTGAGAACATAGAGAAAAGAATCAGATAATATTTTTCTGTTTCACCCACAAAGTTGAACCACTCTCTGGATGCAAGTACCCAGATACTTTCAAGCTAAAGGTACACAAATTAGGGGCCAGCAAAATTTAAGGGATTATATATTAGTAGAATTATAATCAAGAGATTCACTAGAAATAGGTATAAAGCCACAATATTTGAATAGAAAGACAGTGAAGAAAAAAGCATGCTTTGCATTGGCAGGTCCTGAAGAGAGAGGAACATTGGATTCTATCAAAACAAAAGAAGAAACTGCCCATACAACATCTGAATAAGCAAGTGGAACAAAATCTGCCTAAAACAGGAGCAAAACAAATGGAAATTATTCTACTGGGGCATTCCAACACATCCTTTTTGGATGAATTCTTAAACTTGGAGCTGGTGTGAAAGAATGCATACAAATAAGTTTTAAGAAAAAAATTCCACTTCCAAATCATCATTCTTTTATAAATTACTAGTTTTTCTACATGGTACTCTCCAGAAAGTTCTTTTGACCTTCCCATCATGTCAATCAAAGTAAGTTCCATCTTGAATTTGAGATTTGATTGCATTCTCTTTCCTTAATCATACCTCTGGATAATAAACCTGCAGTCTCTTTCTGTGTGTGTTTCTGAGCTTCCTTTGTCTTTCTTTCCTTTTTATCCCTTGAGTTCTGCCATCCTGATTTATTGAAAGATATTTGAAATGACACTTTGAACTTTTGCAATTGAAGAATAATTCTTGCTGAACCTTTTTGGGGTATCAGGAGAAGCCTGTTCTCCTTGCAGGATTGCATGCACCAAGAGCAAGTAAAGCAGAAGGGAGCTTCCTATGCCTGGTCTCAGAGCCCTGGACAGGGCAGCACATCCCTTAAGTTCTCAGTTGGTGCAGACAGTGGCCTTTATGTTGTCTTCACGTCTACAAATCTAAGGAAGCTCTGTTGGATGGGAAGTTATAAGGAAGCAGTATTCCCATGAGAAGTTGCATGAATCTGAACAGTCCCAAACAAGCACTTCTCAAACAGCAGGTGTCTTTATACTGTGTAGGTCCACACAGGCTCACTAGAGTCAGATTTTGGCATTTTATGGACATGCTCTCAAAGGGGCCAGCTATTGGTCTTGGAAAGGTCAACAAGGATGGTTAAGGTCTTGATTTAAAATGAGACCAATACCAGAGTTTAAGACTTAGAACAGAGCTTTGGAGTTCAGGGATTTCTATGGATGTGTATCATGCATCTGATGCATGTGATTGCACTCATCTCACATGCTAGCCGAGTAATGCTCAAAGTTCTCCAAACCAGGCTTCAACAGTATATGAACTGTGATTTCCCAGATGTTCAGGCTGGATTTAGAAAAGGCAGAGGAACCAGAGATAAATTGCCAACATCTGTTGGATCATAGAAAAAACAAGATTTCCAGAAAAACATCTACTTCTGATTATTGACTACACCAAAAGATTGTGGATCACAACAAACTGTGAAAAATTCTTAAAGAGATTGGAATACCAGACCACCTTACTTTCCTCCTGAGAAATCGTATGCAGGTCAAGAAGCAACAGTTAGAACTGGACATGGAACAGACTGGTTCCAAATTGGGAAAGGAGTACGTCAAGGCTGTATGTTGTCACCCTGCTTATTTAACTTATAGGCAGAGTACATCATGAGAAATGCTGGGCTGGAAGAAGCACAAGCTGGAATCAAGATTGCCAGGAGAAATATCAATAATCTCAGATACACAGATGACATCACCCTTATGGCAGAAAGGGAAGAACTAAAGAGCCTCTTGATGAAAGTGAAAGAGGAAAGTGAAAAAGCTGGTTTAAAACTCAACATTCAAAAAACTAAGATGATGGCATCTGGTCCCATCACTTCATGACAAATAGATGCAGAAACAATGAAAACAGTGAGAGACTTCATTTTGGGGGGCTCCAAAATCACAGCAGATGGTGACTGCAGCCATGAAATTAAAAGATGCTTGCTCCTTGGAAGAAAAGCTATGACCACCTTAGATATCATATTAAAAAGCAGACATTACTTTGCTGACAAATGTCCATCTGGTCAAAGCTATGGTTTTTCTAGTAGTCATGTATGGTTGTGACAGTTGGACTATATAGAAAGCTGATGCTTTTGAACTGTGGTGTTGGAGAAGACTCTTGAGAGTCCCTTGGACTGCAAGGAGATCCAACGAGTTTATCCTAAGGAAATCAGTCCTGAATATTCATTGGAAGGACTGATGCTGAAGCTGCAACTCCAGTACAGTGGCCACTTGATGGGAAGAACTCACTCATTTGAAAAGACCCTGATGCTGGGAAAGATTGAAGGCAAGAGGAGAAGGGGACGACAGAGGATGAGATGGTTGGATGACATCACCAACTCAATAGAGTTTGAGCAACTCAGGAAGTTGGTGATGGACAGGGAAGCCTGATATGCTGCAGTCCATGGGCTCACAAAAAATCGGACATGACTGAGTCACTGAACTGACCTGAATTGTAGATCTTGTTAATATGCAGATTTAGATACAGTGGTTCTGGGAGAGGTCTGAAGTTTGAGGTTTGGCATTTCTAGCAGGATCCTGGCTGACTGCACTTAGAGGAGTAAGGATCTGTTTACCTCCTGATTTTCCAAGTGGTTGAGCAAGTTGCTGAGAGTCAAGTTGATAGCAACATAGCCAGTGAAACCAAGCAGTACCCTGTGGGGTACAAATCCTTTCTGTGTCCCTCATTCGTGTTTGTAGGAAATAGGCTTCTTTCAGCCTCTTTGACTTTCCCTAAGTTCCAAAGGACAAGTTCAAAGTGTTGCTAATCAGGGAAGGAAGAGGATGCAGAGACAAGGGAGGAGCAGTCAAGAAACAATAGTGCATGCATCCAACCTGGGCTGGTGGTCTGTTTCACTATAGATAATATACATGTTTCAATGCTGTTCTCTCTGAACATCCCACCCTCGCCTTCTCCCACAGAGTCCAAAAGTCTGTTCTGTACATCTGTGTCTCTTTTTCTGTTTTGCATATAGGGTTATCATTACCATCTTTCTAAATTCCATATATATGTGTTAGTATACTGTATTGGTCTTTATCTTTCTGGCTTACTTCACTCTGTATAATGAGCTCCAGTTTCATCCATCTCATTAGAACTGATTCAAATGAATTCTTTTTAATGGCTGAGTAATATTCCATGGTGTATATGTGCCACAGCTTTCTTATCCATTCATCTGCTGATGGGCATCTAGGTGCCTGGTGCACTGGGAAGACCCAGAGGGATCGGGTAGAGAGGGAGGTGGGAGGGGGGATCGGGATGGGGAATACATGTAAATCTATGGCTGATTAATGTCAATGTATGACAAAACCCACTACAATATTGTAAAGTAATTAGCCTCCAACTAATAAAAATAAATGAAAAAAGAAAAAAAAAGAAAATAAACGATAGTGCAGCCTTTGGCAGGGTCTTGGTTCCTCTACAAGGAATATATATAGCAGTGTCTCTAGCTCTTCTGCAGAAAAAAGGCCCCTCCCAGATGGAGGATGGTACTTTTAGGCTACACTCAAGATTCCCAAGAACACTGCCTTGCTACCTCACCATCAACCGGTCAGAAGAAAGGCATATACCCTTCAGCCCTCACTCCAAATTTTACCTGTAAATTCTCCCCTCCCCCCTCCCCCTGCCAAAACTAATAGGGAATTCAGGGTTTCTGAGGTTGTGCCCCTTGTTCTCCTTACTTGGCCTTGTGATAAATCTTTCTCTGCTCTGAACTCTGATGTTTCAGTTTATATGGCCTTATGTTTGTAGGGCACATGAACTTTGTTCGGTAGCACTAGAACTATAAACTAGATTTACGGGTTCTGAAACTGAGTGGGGCCTGGGCACAGAGGCTTCTTTTTGTCCCCCAATTCTTGAAGGCCATACTCCAGCCTCCATGACCTTCTCTGAGTTCCAAAAGGCAGGTTTGAATAGTTGCTCATGAAGGGAGGAACAGCCAAGTAACAACCTGAGGCAAGATTAAAGGGACCAGAGAAGCTCACCAAGATTAGGAGACCTGACCACCTCCGACCCTAAAGTGAAGTGAAGTCGCTCAGTCATGTCCAACTCTTTGTGACCCCATGGACTGTAGCCTACCAGGATTCTCTGCCCATGGGATTTTCCACACAAGAATACTGGAGTGGGTTACCATTTCCTCCTTCAGGGCATCTTTCTGACCTAGGGATCAAACCTGGATCTCCCACATTGCAGGCCAACGCTTTGCCATCTGAGCCACCAGGGAAGCCCTGTACACACCCTGATGCTGTTAGCAACCTTAGCATTGATATATTGTTAAAAAACTCATCATCAGCTCTCCAGGGTTAGGACACAGAGTTTCTTTAGGCAGGAGTCCACTGTGTCCCCCTTTGCCCAGCAAAGTAATAAGCCTAATCCTTTTCTACTTCATCCAAAACTGTGTCTCTAAGATTCAATTCAGCACTGGTGTATTGTACAGAAAAGCTGAGCTTTCAGCAACAGTTTTCACTAAAACACACTTCTTCAAATATTTTATAACACTCTCTCTTCCCTGATAACATCCTCAATATTAGCATCATTAAACTTTAATATATGTAGATTTTAAAGGTATCCAATTTACTAATTAAAGCCAGAGGGTGTAAATTTTAATCTTTGGAGAATTTTATTTCAGTCATATCTCTTTTTCTTTTTTTTTTTTCCCTTGGAAGATAGTTTTAGGTTTTTGTATTTTCCTTAAACAAAAGTTTCTTGATCCTCTTGGAATCTCTTAGTTAATTCTTTTGAAATCCCTTAGTTAATCCCATAGGAAAAAAGTTTAAGAAAATAAACTATATGCCATTTTCATGAAACAGATCTTCAGTAAGCCACAAAGCTGAAAACTCCCATATTTTATACCTGGGTTCCCTTCTTATACATGATAGTCAGTACATAAAGAAGAAGAAGGACAGTGAATGAGAGCAATAAAGCCTGGGAAGATACAGGCAAGTTTGCGACTAGGATACCCCTCCGTCCATCTCAGGAGCAAATCAACATACAGAGGTGAAAAGCTTTGAAAGGTGTATACGCAAATGTCAGATCTAGAGCAGAAGTCAAAACTGCACCACTCAGATTGAAACTCGATTTGAACCCAGTGAATACTCAGATTGGGACTTGAACCCACTGTCTTATAGTTGAAATCACATACCCGTTCTCAGGACTTAATGAAGCTCAGTTTCTATATGTCTCAACCCAGAAGGAATTTGGCAAAAGGCAAAGTGATAGGTAAGAAGTAGATTTATCAATAGAGAGACAACCATCTCAGAAGGCAAGAGGCCCTGGGAGACATACATTCTACAGACTGTAGTTCATCTCTAAAGGTGAGAATGGCTTTGAAATATGGGGTGGTTAGTTTTTATGGGCTGGGTAATTTCACAGACTAATTTTCATAGACTGAGAATAGGCAAGGGTGTCCAGGATTTGGACCACTGCCCACTCTTTGACCTTTTATGGTTGACCTTGGAACTGTCACGGGGACTGTGGGTCTATCATTTAGCATATGCTGATCTATTACAACAAGCTTATCATCTGGCTCTGAGTCTACTGGAAAGTGAATCTTCTGCCATTCTGAGTCTGATCGGTTCTAACCAGCTTATGTCACACCCACGGTGTCATTCTTTAGAAAACTGGGCCTTGTCTCCTTCCCTCTTGTCTCAGAAGGAGGTAAAGATAAACTAGAACTCCATATCCTGGTGTGGCATCGCACACCAACTCTCAGAAAGAACAAAGTTGATTTGAACTATTTGGCTTGAGTTCACTGGTTGCCCACAGATCCAACGATTTGAACATTTGCTTATCAAGCATTACCCTGAAGAAGGGCTGGGTGCTCTTCTCAGCAAGGGAAGTCCCCCTTCTCCCCAAAGGGTCCGGCATAATTCCTACAAAGGGGCACACACTGATAAAGTGTTGAAAGTGATTTTCTGGGTCAAGTTATGCAGTACAAATATAGATTCAACCAGAAAAGTAAGCCTTAAATTTCTTAGTCCTTTCTGTAACTTCAGTTCCCCTTGCTGCTGCCTAGATTGTTACACAAGCAAATAAATCCTTTTAATTGGCCCACCCCTGAGGCAAACAGCTCACCCCAGTAAGTCATCATGTTGAGGACTGGAGACTGAGGAGATGGGGAGCCTCCTGCTGAACAATCTTTGCTTTTATTTTACCAACTGATTTTAAAAGGCAGCATTGTAACTTGGCATTAAATATTTAAGAATGATATTAAGGTAAGATTGATTCATTTAACAGGCATAATGGAGTAGGGAAGCCACATGGAGTGAGTAAAGGGGTTCACAGTGGGAAATCTATGCTAGTAGGCATCAATCTGCACCTGGTAATGGCCTTGAAAAGGCTCGCCATCTAGCTATTTAAATAAATTGATGTGCAATTCATCTGCTGTTTAGAGCTATTGGAAATGCAAGACACTGTTTCTTGGCAAGCATCCCAATTAAGTCCTGGGTCATTTATCAGAGGGCCAAGTGTAGTTCAAGTTGCTACCAAGCTTTTACCATTTACCAAAATGGCAGTTTGTTCTAAAAGGGGCTACAGGGGATAGGGGGAACTGCAAGGTGTGGTAGAAAAAGACCCTGGACTCCATTGAGACAACTGCAATGGAGCCCTGACTTCTCCACTAATCAGCATGTGTCATTGACTCTCCCCGTAGTTGTTTCTTTGTCTCTGTAATGGGAAGAATAATATGCCTGCTTTACTTACTTGTGAGGCACAAAATAAGATAGTAAAAGTGAAAGTGCATTTCAGTTAAAAATTGCTATTGAAAATTATGAGTGATAGCTAATAGCATAATTCTTGCAGGGGCGCCATAAGCGCCTGCCATTTGTTTCCCCTGGTGTTGTACACAGTTCCCTCTCCTCCCTTTTCTTGTTTGGATCAGACAGTCTCAGAGCTGGGAGGAGGATAAAAGTGTCAACCTTTTAAAAGGCTCACACCTTATGAGATACATAGGTTTGTATTTCTTGGTGCTAAAATGTTCAGAGTAGTCTCGTAGTTTTATTAGCCACATCTTGGTGAAATATAAATCAATAGGAGAGCACTTTAAAAGCATTCAAAATAGGTATGATCATAAAGAGAAGCTAGCTAATTTGAGAATATTATTTATGGGAAGACTTTTAATAAATTTCTGTTGATTCTAGTTATTTTGAAACATGCCATTCTTTTTTTTCCATCTTGCCCAGTTGGATATGTTTGGCAGATTTGTTGGGGAATATAGAAATTTGATTTATGCTTTTTAATTTTAGAGAAATATAACTCAGAACAAATTAAATCCATGCTTTGCATTGAAATGGGAGTTCTGAAAAACAACACGGTTACTTTTTAATAGTGAATTGTCTCCCATTAAAAAGTTTGGAACAAGCATTAAGATGGGTTATTATCATGTGTGGTCCATGTTTCTCTGTTGATTCAATTAAATGAAGTGCACAGTAGCCTAAATGTCCACTGATGGAGTATGTATATTAGAAATTGTTTTAATGTGTGTACCATTCTGATTCCTCTGTTGTTCACGTTCTCATTATTTTGTATACATGATTAAATTCAAATATTAAGAAAATGGTTGACTATAGTTCACTGATTATTTAATCATTAGCATCTAACATACTTCAATATCCTATATGATTGAGCCTGATAGCTGACTTAGTCAAATGAAGATATTTTCATTAAAGACAAGCAGCGCAATGATAATTCAACCTCATCCAGTGAGACCCTATGCAGTGTCTTCTTTTATGTAGCGAGGTGATATTTTCCAACACTTCTCACTGTGGGTCTGGCAATTGCCATTATACTGGCTATAACTCATCTGTCTATTCAGCTTTCCTCTATTGATTTTTATCTCTGTTGGCTAACTGTCACCAGAGAAATGGTTTCAATGAGAATCTACTGTGTATTAAGTTCCTTTTGCTTAGGAACCAGCATGTGCAAAGAAGCATTGGTTATATTGATAAAAATTAGCAGAAAAAAAGCTAGCCTCTCTTTTCCCCAATTAGCTGAGAAGAGAATTTCTAATATTTTTTCAACTGAACCTTCTTCACAAGATTGTAAGAAAGAAATAGTTAGTAGCTGATTAGGGAGGTTGTGGGACACTGACAAAATAGACTGCTTCCTATCTGGATTTTTGATACGAATATATTGCGAGAAGTGTAGAAGGAAATGTCAGCCCACTCCAATATTCTTGCCTGGAGAATTCCATGGACAGAGGGGCCTGGTGGGCTACAGTTCATGGGATTGCAAAGAGTCGGACCACTACTTAGCAACTAACATATATTGCAAGAAGAGGGACTCCTTCCAAGGCCAGAGAGTGGGCTCTTGTCTAACACTGAAAAATGAATTGTCTGAGGAGACACACCCACTGACAAAGCAAAAGCGCTTATGGGAAGGGACACCTGGGTGGAGAACCAGTAGGGAAGGGAACCCAGGAGAGCTTCTCTGCCACGTAGCTAGCAGTCTCAGGTTTTATGGTAATCAGATTCGTTTCTGGGTTATCTCTGGCCAATTATGTTGCCTGGCCTGTATTTGGCTTGACTCAGGTCCTTCCTGGTGACCCATGCATCTCAGTCAAGATGGATTCCAGCATGAAGGATTCTGGGAGGTTGATGGGACATATTACGGGCTGGCATCTCCCGCTCTTCTGGCCCCTCCTGAATTCTCTTAGTTAGTTTTGGCCTCAGCAGCATGCTCCTTATCAGGAACGCCTGCCGTAAGACAGCTCATGCAGGTGGTTATCACCATGCCTGGCCAGCATGGGTGGTTTTGATCAATGGTTCCCTAATAACTAGATACTCTATTCTCTGATCTTTTATGGAATAAAAATCCAATAAAACTCAACATTCTCTTCTTTTTTTCTTCCCATTTTATTGATATATAATTGACATACAGCACTGTATAGGTTCAGGGTGTACAGCATAATAATTTGATTTACATACATCACAAAGTGGTTATCACAGTGAGTTTAATGAACATCCATCATCTTATACAGATACAAAATTAAACTGGAAGTTTGTACCTTTTAACTGTCTTCAACCAATTCCCCTTTCCTCCACCTCCTACTTCTGGTAATCTCAAATCCAAAAAGATTTCTTTTTATATGAGTTTGTTTGTTTTTGAAGTATAATTGAACTACAACACTTTGTTAGTTCCTGGTATACAGCGTTGTTGTTGTTTAGTCACTAAGTCTTGTCTGACTCTTTGTGATCCATGAGCTGTAACACACCAGAGACATTACTCTGCCGACAAAGCTCCATATAGTCAAGGCTGTGGTCTCCTCAGGGGTCATGTACGGTTGTGAGAACTGGACTATAAAGAAGGCAGAATGCCAAGGAATTGATGCTTTCGAACAGTGGTTCTATAGATGACTCCTGAGAGTCCCTTGGACAGCAGTGAGATCAAACCAGTCAATCTTAAGGGAGATCAACGCTGAATATTCACTGGGAGGACTGAAGCTGAAGCTGAAACTCAAGCAGTTTGGTCATCTGATGTGAACAGATGACTCATCGGAAAAGTCTCTGATGTTGGCAAAGACTGAGGGCAGGAGAAGAGGGCATCAGAGGATGAGAATGGCATCACTGATGCAATGGACATGAACCTGGGCAAACTCCAGGAGATGGTGAGGGAGGGGGAGGCCTGGCATGCTGCAGTCCATGAGGTTGCAAAGAGCCGGACACGACTGGGTGACTGAACAACAACGACAGCATTCCACTGGCTTCCCAGGTGGCTCAGTGGTGAGGAATGCCCCCGCCAATGAGGAGGTTTGGGTTTGAGCCCTGGGTTGAGAATATTCCCTGGAGAAGGAAATGACAACCCACTTCAGAATTCTCACCTGGGAAATTCCACGGACAGAGGAGCCTCGAGGGCTACAGTCCATGGGGACGCAAAAGAGTCAAACATGACTTAGCAACTAAACGACAAGTTTTCCATTTTATATACGCTGCTGCTGCTAAATCTCTTCAGTCGTGTCCGACTCTGTGAGACCCTAAGGACAGCAGCCCACCAGGCTCCTCTGTCCACAGGATTCTCCAGGCAAGAATACTGGAGTGGGTTGCCATTTTCTTCTCACATTACACACACACACACACACACGTATATAAATATATACAAACATATACATGTTTGTATACACACACACACACCCCCCACATCTTTAGCCATTTATTTACTGATAGGTACTAGGGTTTATTTCATATAGCTGCAATGAACACAAAGGTATAAACAGCTATATTTTCTGATTAGTGTTTTTATTTCCTTTAGATAAATGCCAAGCAGTGAAATGGCTGGCTGGTTCATATAATAGTTCAATTTTTTTAGCTTTTATTTTTTGAGAAATCTTTATCTTGGTTACCATAGCGGCTGCACCAATTTATATTCCCAACAAAATAGCCTGAGATTTCCCTTTGTTCCACCTAGCAATTCTCTTTTTTAATTCAACTCTTCCCCTTCCCCATATAGTATTGTGACTTTGTAGCCATATTTTGCTAAATTATTGCTTCAAAATATATAAAATATTGCCAATTAAACATAAGATAAACATTCTAAGATTTTATTTAATTCATTAATTAATGAGCAGACCTTTAAGATGCTGTAACATTTAAAGCAGAATCTGAAGAACAGACTTCTATATGCAATCAGGAATGATGAAATAAATTTGACACGTTTTTGAGCTAGAAGCCCATGTGATGGTAAAGACAAACAGCTTATAGGGGATATCATCTCTGAGCTAAACCATAGTTTCTGTAACTTGAAAACTCCCAAGGAGACATATGACATTTGGAAGTGTGAGCATTTGCCACAGAGGCTTGAAATATACAGCTTGGAGCCTACTGTGACGTTCTGTCCTCAGATACAGAACTTATGATTTCAGGTGATTAGTGAACCCACTGCCAAATATCTGTGCCTACTGAGAAGTTCTTGTGACAGCATAAGTCACAGAAAACATTTTATCTTAAACTTTATTACCCTCTTTGGGCAATAAAATCGATATAAGTCAAGTTCATTTGCCTTTAAATAATTAAAATCTTGATTTTTTAATAGCAATTATATGTCCAGATAGTCGAATGAATCCATTAAAAACATTATTTTTAATTGGAGGATAATTGCTTTACAATATTGTGTTGGCTTCTGCCATAAAACAACATGAATCAGCCATAAGTATACATATGTCCCCTTCCTCTTGGACTTTCCCCCTACCCCCCTACCCTGTCCCACCCCTCTAGGTTGTCACAGAATACCACATTTAGCTCTGTGTTACACAACTTCCCCTTACCTATCTAATTTACATATGGTAATGTATATGTTTCAATGCTACTCTCTCAATTTGTTCCACCCTCTCCCCACCCACTGTGTCCAAAGTCAGTTCTCTATGTCTGCATCTCTGTTCCTGTCTTACCTACAGCTTCATCGGTACCATATTTCTAGATTCCATATATATGTACTAATGTATATTTGCTTTTCCTCTTTCTGACTTACTTCACTGTACATTAAAACCTCTATTTTAAGACCCAGACATAGAGAACAAACATATGGATGCTAAGTGGTGAAGGGGGGTGGGATAGATTTAGAGATTGGGATTGGCTTATGTGCACCACTACGTATAAAATAGATAATGAAAACAGACTGTGTAGCACAGGAAACTAGTTGGTGCTATCTGGTGACCTAAATGGGAAGGAAATCTGAAGAAGAGAGGATACGTGTATGCACGTAGCTGATTCACTTTGCTGCTGTAGAGCAGAAACTAACACAATTTGTAAAGCAACTATTTAAAGCAACTATTTCTTAAGTTGCTAAGTCATGTCTGGACTCTTTGTGACCCCAAGGACTGCAGCACACCAGCTTCCCTGTCATTCACTATCTCCTGGAGTTTGCTCAAATTCATGTCCACTGATGCCATCCAACCATCTCATCCTCTGTCACCCTCTTCTCCTCCTGCCCTGGATATTTCCCAGCATAAGTGTCTTTCCCAATGAGTCGGTTCTTTGCATCAGGTGGCCAAAGTATTGGAGCTTCAGCTTCAGCATCAGTTCTTCCAATTAATGTTCAGGAGGGGCTTCCCAGGTGACTCAGATGGTAAAGAATCTGCCTGCAGTGCAGAAGACTCCAGGGGTCAGGAAGATCCCCTGGAGAAGGTAGTGGCTACCCACTCCAGTATTTTTGCCTGGACAATTCCATGCCAGAGGAGCCTGGTGGGCTACACTCCAGGGGGTTGCAGAGTCAGACACGACTGAGTGACTAACACTTCAGCTTTCTTTTGGTCCAACTCTCACTTGAACAGGACTACTGGAAAAACCATATCTTTGACTATATAGAACTTTGTTGGCAAAATGATGTCTCTTATTAATACACTGTCTAGGTTTGTCATAGCTTTCCTTCCAAGGAGCAAGTGTCTTTTAACTTCATGACTGCAGTCACCACCTGCAATGATTTTTGAGCCCAAGAAAAAATAAATCTTTCACTGTTTCTGCTTTCCCCCATATATTAGTCATGAAGTGATGGGACCAGATGCCATGATCTTAGTTTTTTGAATGTTGAGTTTTAAGCTAGGTTTTACACTCTCCTCTTTCACCCTCTTCAAGAAGCTCTTTAGTCCCTCTTTGCTCTCTGCCATTAGAGTGAAATAATCTCCATATATGAGGTTGTTGATATTTGTCCCACCAATCTTGATTCCAGCTTTTAATTCCTTTGGCCTGGCATTTCACAAGATGTACTCTGCATATAAGTTAAATAAGCAGGGTGACAATATACAGCCTGCATATACCCCTCTCCCAATTTTGAACCAGTCCATTGTTCCATGTCTGGTTCTAAATGTTTCTTCTTGATCTGCACACAGGTTTCTCAGGAGGCAAGTAAGGGAGTTTAGTATTATCTCTTCAAGAATTTTCCACAATTTGTTGTGATCCACACAGTCAAGGACTTTAGTGTGGTCAATGAAGCAAAAGTAGATTTTTTTTTGGAATTCCTTTGCATTCTCTATGATCAAACAAATGCTGGCTATTTGATCTCTGGTTCTTTTGCCTTTTCTAAATCCAGCTTGTTCATTTTGATTTTCTTAGTTCATGTACTGCTGAAGCGTAGCTTGAAGAATTTTGTACATTAACTTGCTGGTATATGAAATGAGTGCAATTTTACAGTAGTTTGAATATTCTTTGGCATTGCCCTTTGGGACTGGAATGAAAACTGACCTTTTCCAGTCCGGTGGCCACTGCTAACTTTTCCAAATTTGCTGATATATTGGGTGTAGCACTTTAACAGCATCATCTTTTAGGATTTTAAATAACTCCATTGGAATTTCATCACCTCCCCTAGCTTTGTTCATGGTAGTGATTCCTGAGGCTCACTTAATGTTGCAAACACTGACATCAAAGAAGCTGAAGTTGACTGGTTCTATGAAAACTTACAAGACCTTCTAAAACTAACACCAAAAAAAGATGTCCTTTTCATCAAAGGAATTGGAATTCAAAAGTTGGAAGTCAAAAGATACCTGAAGTAACAGTCAGGTTTGGCCTTGGAGTACAAAATGAAGCAGTGAAAAGGCCAACAAAGTTTTGTCAAGAGAACATACTGGTCATAGAAAATACTCTCTTCCAACAACGAAAGGGAGGATCTACACATAGACCTACATAGATAGACAACATTGAAATCAGGTTGATTATAGTCTTAGCAGCCAAAGATGGAGAAGCTCTATACAGCCAGCAAAAAAAAAAAAACAAAAAAAGACTAGGAGTTGACTGTGGCTCAGATCATGAGCTCCTTATTGCAAAATTCAGGCTTAAATTGAAGAAAATAGGGAAAACCACTAGGCCATTCAGGTATGACCTAAATCATATCCCTTATGATTATACAGTGGAAGTGATGAATAGATTCAAGGGGTTAGATCTGGTAAACAGGGTGTCTGAAGAGCTATGGACAGAGGTCGGTAACACTGTATAGGAGGTGGGGACCAAAACCATCCCCAAGAAAAAGAAAGGCAATGAGGCAAATGAGTTGTCCGAGGAGGTCTTACAAATAGCTGAGAAAAGAAGACATACGGAAGGCAAAGGGAAAGACGTATCCAACTGAATGTAGAGTTCCAAAGAAGAGCAAGAAGAGATAAAAAAGACTTCTTAAATGAAATGCAAAGAAATAGAGGAAAACAATAGAGTGGGAAAGACTAGAGATCTCTCAAGAAAATGAGATACCAAGGGAATATTTCATTCAAGGATGGATACAAAAAGACAGAAACAGCAAGGACCCAGTAGAAGGAGGGATGATTAAGAAGAGGTGGCAAGAATACACCAAGGAACTGAACACAAAAAGTCTTAATGACCCAGATAATCATGATGGTGTGGTCACTCACTTAGAGCCAGACATCCTGGAGTGTGAAGTCGAGTGGGCCTTAGGAAGCATCACTATGAACAAAGCTAGTGGATGTGATGGAACTCTAGCTGAGCTTTTTAAAACAACTATACTCCAGTAAAAGTTAAAATTAAATTAAAAATTCTCTACTTTCTTGAAATTAAAGAGTGTTTTAGCCACTTGAAGGCAAATTTTCTATACTTTATGACCATTTGATGCTTAAATTAGTATTGCAACATATTTCTATGCACTTTAAGTAGATATATACAGCAAATTTATCTAACCTATTATAAATTTTGGGCTTCTTGGGTAGCTTAGCTGGTAAAGATCCCCTGGAGAAGGTATAGGCTACTCACTCCAGTATTCTTGGGTGTTCCTGGTGGCTCAGATGATAAAGAATCTGCCTGCAATGAGGGAGACCTGGGTTGGATCCCTGGGTTGGGAAGATTCCCGGGAGAAGGGCATGGCAACCTACTCCAGTATTCTTGCCTGGAGAATTCCATGGACAGAGGAGCCTGGAGGGTTACAGTCCATGGGATTGCAAAGAGTCAGACACAACTTAATTACTAAGCACAGCACAGCATTATAAAGTTCTAGAACCAAAGACATACCGTGTACACCTTAATTTAAATTAAGTTCCATTGTTCAGTGTATGTGTGCTTTCTCTATCGCTGGGTTTTGTAGAGAAAGAATTGCAAAGTGAAAAGTGGGAAGAGGAGGGCTTGCATTTGAGGAATGTCTATTAGAATCAGCATTGTAATCTTATAAAATAACTAGTACCACCACAGTGGCTTTAAGAGCACACTGGCCTATTTGGAGCAGAAATACTTCAAAGGTTGCATTGCCTTGTTTTGCCTTCTAAATTTAAACATAGATTTAAAAGGCTTAATGTTTGTCAAAATCCTTCTTAGTCCACTAAGCAAAATAAGACAACTTTGTAATAAGTCATCTGCATTAATGGAGTCATCTAGGTTTTTGTGCAAGACTATTATAAACAGTTTACAACTGGGAAGTCTGTTACTTATTCAATATTGAGATTTTAAAAGGATCACAATGTTTAAATAGATTCATATAATGTATCAAGGGCATAATTTTTGGTTAAAATGGATTATTTTGAAGTGTGCCTCCTAAAATTGTCATTGAAAGACATTAATTTACAGCATGCTCACATAAGGGCTTTCTCAGTGGCTCAGGGGGTAAAGAATTCACCTGCAATGCAGGAGACACGGGAGATACGGGTTCAATCCCTGGGTTGGGAAGGTCCCCTGGAGAAGGAAATGGCAACCCACTCCAGTACTCTTGCCTGGAGAATCCCAGGGACGGGGGAGCCTGGTGGGCTGCCATCTATGGAGTCGCACAAAGTCGGACATGATTGACGCGACTTAGCAGCAACACACGAAATACTAATTGTGTGTGTGTATGTGTGTGTGTGTGTGTGTGTGTGTGTGAGTTAGTCACACAGTTGAGTCTGACTCTTTGCAATCCCATGGACTGGGGCCCGCCAAGCTCCTCTGTCCATGAAATTCTGCAGGCAAGAATACTGAAGTGGGTAGCGATTTCTTTCTCCAGGGGATCTTCCTAGGTGGCAGATTCTGGAGTATAAATACTCCATAAATAATGTTTATTATCATTATTTTATTACTGGCTGATCCTTTCAAGCTCACCAGTGTAGTGGTGTGCTGATGCCTGCAAATCTTCCCTCTTCCTTTCTTGCCTTTGGAACAGCATCTTCCTTTCAAGGTTCTTTGCTGAATCCTGAAACCTGCTCTGAGCCAAAGCTCCCCTTTAATGGTTCTGAAGACTGCACTTTCCATAATTCTAGGGGCTCCCTTCACATCCTGATCATCATATTTAAAGAACTGTTATGACAATATTCTAGCATGTATCACAAAGTATCTTGAGGAAGGATGTTTATGCCAATTTGTACAAAGTCAACATTTGGCCTAGTGGAGGTACAATTTATTAGTATTCACCACTGAGCGTTTATTACTTTTCAAGTATGGTGCAGTAGCTGGAAAGTTAGACTTTGCATGTATGCTGCTTGAGAACAGGGAGTGTAGGTGACTAAGAAATATTTGTTAAGTGATTAACTAACCCTTAATGTAAGGACCAAGATGGATCAATTTTAGTATGAATTTTAGAATAGAAGACCCTAAATCTTGTTAGTTGTCTTGGTCAAAGTTATGCCTGAATATTTGATCTGCAGCCACAGGAACTAAATGACTGCCACAAAACACTGAATCCTCTGTCACCTCTGAGTGTTAGCTTTCTCATTTTAGAACTGAGATAAAAGTACTTGTCTTGCCTAATTCTGAAAATCAAAAAAGATTTTTTGGAAAAGTGACTCATAAATGAAAGAATACTATATTTTGTTCCACATGTCTTGGCAGACATCTTTCCAATTTCTTTTTCTTAGCATGATCTGTTTGCCTCTTTCCTCTTTCTACTTCTTTCTTGAAGGCCTACATGGGCTACAAGCTGGGCAGGTAAGAGATCTTGCTTGCTGTTCATGGTGTCAAAGTTGCTGTTAATAAAAAGATACATCTTGGGGTAGATATTCAGTCTATTAAACCTTGACTGAGAGGGCCTTTGGGGTAATGAGACCTCCACACATGTAGAACAGAGTAACTCAATGAGAAAGCAGGTTTTATCCATGAAATAGAGACACACACATGTAGAGAACAGACTTGTGGTTGCCAAGAGCGAGAGGGTTTAGGGGAGGGGTGGATTAGCAGATGCAAACTATTATAAACAACGAGGTCCTATGTACAGCACAGGGAACTATATTCAATATCCTGTGATAAACCATAGTGGAAAATAATATAAAAAAGGGTCTCTCTCTCTCTCTCTTTCTCTCTGTCTCTCTCTATACACACACACACACACACACACACACACACACACACACACACATACACATATGCAGTTGAAGCACTCTGCTATACAGCAGAAATTAACAGAACCTTGTAAATCAATTATACTTCAATTAAAAAAAAAAAGAAAGCAGATTTGAGGAGGTCAGTGGGAAATGGGTCCTGGAGTGATCAGAGGAAGCCACCTTATTGGGGCCATTTTTCTGGCTATCTGGATTTTCTCATGACCATAGAGTCAAGTGTGCTGGGAACTCTTGGAGGCGCAGCCCTGAGCACACACAATCCATGCAATTTGAGATCATGAACACTACAATTCAGACTGGCACTTGAGGAATCTTAACATTTGGCTCTCGGATTAAAAGAGACAGCTTGTTCCTTTTCACAAACACATGGTTTCCTAAACTGAAGACTGAGCAACTCTGAATTTAGCAAGCAAGGCCTAAGTGGAACATAAGCTGATGCTTTAATAGAATGAGAATGAATGCTCCCAGTTTCCATAAGCATTCATTTTTTCCAGCTCATGTGCACCTTTTCTCCGGGATGAAATCAATCTTTTTGAAATGAGGAAATGAACTGTGTCACCAGCCCTCAGAGTTATGAGTGAAAAATATGGTAGATGTTCAGCCTCTCACAGGTGCAGCAAATAATTCAGCAAATAATTCAGTTGAAGATATCATGTCAACCCCTCAGATAATTTTAGCCAATATTTACCAAAAAATTTACTAAATTTGAATTTTTAAAAAAATTTTACATTATCCTATCTGTTATTTTAACTTTTAAAAAACGTAGAGATAGTTAGTGATTACTCTGTTTAAAAAAAAATAGACCTTGATACCCAGAAGGGTCCTTAAACACCCTGTAGTCAAATGCTTTTAAATTAAAGATGAGATAGTGAAGTTCAGAGAGGTAAAATGACTGTCCAGACTCACACAGCAGAAACTTGTAGAGCTGGGACTCAACTCAAGCTTTCCTCTTTTTCATTCCTCTACATTATTAAGAGAAAAAGAATAAATATGGCAGTTTCCTCTCATCAATGACAACTAAAAGTTGGGTTAAAATTTTTTTGGTTGGAACTCAGGTACATACGACAGAAGTTTTGAGCGTGAGTTGATATCTGACTTGCCTCCATTTCAGCTCTTTCATCTCTGGGACTTCGGGGAAATTAGTTAATCTTCCTAAGTTTCAGTTTCCTCCTTCATAAAAGGTGGAAAATGACAAAATATATCTCGCTTAATCCACACAATTATATGATAAAATAATTCATGTAATGTGTACAGCATCAAGCCAGACACAGAGTGAATGCTTAATAAATATTAGCTATCACTTCGTGCTTACATCTAATACATTTTTTGAGGATACTTTTTGTGGTTAGATCCTTCTGCAGGGGAAAAAAAGTGTTACAATCAAGGTTCCCTGTATTCTAAGTAACACTGTATTAGAATCCTCAGGAGCAAACTGAGGTGTTTAAAAGTCAAACACTCCATTTGCATGTTCAACATCCTTTAGAAAGATATGCCCTCCCACGATTTTTGACACCAGATAATCAATTTCAATTGTTTTGCAATTGAATAGCAAGTGTAAGAGATTTACCAAAGAGGAGAAAATAGCTAAGCCAGCATCCCTGCCTTTGTCTGTGATGCTCCCTCAGCGTGGAATTCTGTTCTCTTTTCTGCCTGTCCAAATTCGACTCATCCTTCATTGTCTCACCTCAAATGCAACAGGAACCATGCACAAGCTTCTTGTGCTTGCCTCTCAAAAAGCATTTATCACTGTTATTTACAAGTTTCGACACAGATGTTGCTTTTTCCCGGTAGTCTTTGGCGCTACTCCACCCCTAGATTAGACCTCACCTGTGCACCAAGCACCCTGAACTATCCTCCAGAACTTGGAGAGGGGACGTGACAGCTTTGCAGCACTGGTTCTCCTGCCAGATGTCCTGGGTTCAAATTTTGGCTCTGCAATTTCCTCATATTTGATTTTGAATAAGCTACACACTCTCTCTGTACCTGTTCTTCCCTTTCTAAAATGAGGCTTGTGTGCATGCATGCTAAATTGCTTCAGCTGTACCTGACTCTTTGCAACCCTGTGGACTATAGCCCACCAGGCTCCTCTGTCCATGGGATTCTCCAGGCAAGAATACTGAAGTGGGTTGCCATGCCCTTCTCCAGGAGATCTTTCCAACCCAAGGATTGAACCCTTATTTCTTATGTCTCTTGCACTGGCAGGTAAGTTCTTTACTGCTAGTACCACCTGGGAAGCCAAGTTGAGTGGTTTAATCACTCAGTTGTGTCCGACTCTTGCAACCCCATGGTCTGTAGCCTGCCATGCTCCTCTGTCCATGGAGTTCTCCAGGCAAGAATAATGGGGTGGGTTGCCATTTCCTTCTCCAGGGGATCTTCCCGACCCAGGAATGGAACCCGGATCTCCTGCATTGAAGGCAGATTCTTTACCAACTGAGCTATGAGGGAAACCCAAATGAAGCTTAAATAGGGTCAGAATGAGGATCAAATGGACTAATTTAACCACATAATAAGCCATTATTATTATCTCATAGTACAATGATCATCTGCCTAGGAGTCATAGCCTTCCAGATGATATGCTTAATTAAATCTGTATTCCTGTTAGTCCCATCACTATATTCTGAAACCCAAGCAAAAATATTCATTGACAATGGAAGTGAAGTTGTGTGATCTTGAAGGGCAGGGATTATATTTATTGACTGTATACAGTCAGTGCCTAATATGGGCTTAATATATTGACAGTCAATAATTGTTTGATGAACAAATGGCTGAATGAATGAATGCAGATTAGCCTCTCCAACATCTTCTCTCTGCCCAGCTCAGAATTAATTGCTAATTCCTTTGTGCCACCAGATTCTCACAGCCCTTAACTGGTTCATTCCTTACACCACCTGTGCATGACAACCCTGCATTATACTGTTTGTATTTCCATTTCCCTGGCCAAGTTTTGAACTCCTTCAAGATAAAGCCCTGTGTTCATAGTTATCACAGTGTAAGTGCCCAATGCATGTTTGCTGCAAAATGAAACTAAAAAACAATGACTTTGGTCAAATGTGATTTTGAACATGCTGAGAATCTTGATTTCCCTATCCCTGGTTCCATCATGATTTCCCTTCAAAAAGTTTTTCAAGAAGAGTTTCCTAAAAAAAAAAAAAAAAAAAAAAAAAAAAAAGGGAAAAAAAAAATAGGAACTTATTTGTAAAAAGTGCCAAGTAGTCATTCTCAGAAAAAAATATTCCAGGAGAAGTTGTTTTCTATTTACTCCTAGTGCCATATTCTATTATTCAGAACTACATATTGTAGTTTTTTAAAAATAGTCTTCTTCACACCGTGTTAAGCTTTGAACCTTATTTAAAAGAGAACATGTACTTCATCTTAATTTAAGCTGCTGGAATTTCTTCAAAGTATTTTCTGGAGGCACGAGGCCAGCTTGTTATAATATAGACATCAAGATCAAGTTGAATCAGCAACATCTCAGACATGCATGTTGTAGCTGAGCACAGCGTCCAGTGTTGTGTGTGTTTTTATTTCAATAGCACTCATGTCAGGGCTAGGGCAGACATTCTTTCCCTGGTTTGTTAATTCTGCCAAAATGTCACTTGTCAAAGTGCCTACAGAGGCCTACAATAGATGTTAAAAATGTAGCCTCATGGGAAATTGCTGTTAATATGATTTGGCTTTTGAAATCAAGATGCTTTTCTTTATAAGCATTATGGTTTTTGTCATACCTCAGCATGAATGTTTGCTTGACTTTCATAAAAGAATCTATTTGTTGAAATATCATCATGCAACTGATAATCAGACATTAAGATTATCCCCAAATTCTGCCAGGGCACTGAGGGTCATGTAGGTTTGTAGATGTTTAGCTAATGAGTTGGACTCATTTTAAAAAATCATTTTTCACACTTATTAGAGTGAACCTATATCCTTTTATTACCCAGTACAAATTCTTTCCATATCAAGCCCAGAGCATCAAATTAAAATTGCATGAAACTTTGATCTCCTTCTTCATTAATCATGCTAGATCATTATATACAGGTGTCAGCCTCTATCAAATGGCAGATGTTTTCTGACCCCCCAATATAATGCTGAACATTTGCTGTGTGCTTTTTAAAGGGAACTGAGGTATGTATAATATAAACCATACTCCTTTCATTACACCTTGGGTTGAGAATTTTACCTGCATTATACTTAGGGATAACTTTAATTAGGGGTATCTGACAGCTAATCTAAGGATAATGAATTTGAGAACTTAAATGAACAAAAGAATAAAAAAGTACAAAAGTAGGTCAAATTAATTTTTACAAAATTAACTATTCATGTAGATAATGTTTCAAGACCTTTATCTGAATTTCTTTGTTAGCTTACTTATTATGTTACCTGAAATAAGTAAACAAATAATCACTCTATAATTCTATAATCACATGGTGTTGCCTCTAGTGGGGCTTCCCAGTTGGCCTAGTGGTAAAGAATCTGCCTGCCAATGCAGGAAACACAGGAGATGTGGGTTCAATCACTGGGTCAGGAAGATACCCTGGAGGAGGAAATGACAACTCACTCCAGTATTCCTGCCTGGAAAATTGCACGAATAGAGCCTGGTGGGCTACGTCCACGGGGTTGCAGTCAGACACAGCATGTACCATGCATGAATGCATTGACTCTAGTGAAACATGCAGCATGCAATGCCCTTTGAAAAGTGTTATATGGTGAGTATTAACAAAGTCCTCTGTAACTGAGGATAGTTTGATAAAATAAATCTTCAATCAACTGACTTCCTTTTGTTATAACTTTAAATGTCTATTCGCATTTAACTTCTCTTTGTTATAACTTTAAATGTTTATTGTCAATCAGTTGCCCTCCAAAGGGTGATTCTACTAAGGCACAGTGTAACATGTAAGTTACGCCTGTATGTGTTTCATTTACTCTGTTTTGAATAGGACCATCGAAAAAAGAAAAATAGAACCTTTTAACTGATACCAGAGATAAACCAAGAACTCCAGGTATTTAGGCTAATATGAGAGCATTGTTCTTAGGGAAAACAATTGAAAGTTAAACTAGTCAATGAGTTTAGAATTAGTCAGCAAAACTTATTATTTTAATTTACTTGACACAGATATCTAGTACACTAGATATTTAACATAGAAACTAGTGCATATGCTAAGTCATGTTCGACTCTGCAATTCCATGGACTGTAGCCCGCCAGGCTCCTCCATCCATGGGATTCTGCAGGCAAGCATACTGAAGTGGGTTGCTATTTCCTTCTTCCTGAACCAGGTCTCCTGCATTGCAGGCAAATTCTTTACCACTGAGCCACCAGGGAAGCCCGGTGTAGAAACTAGCCTTATTTTAGATAGCATAAATTGTATGATTACACAGTAATTCAAGAATTGTTTTCTTTAAAACACTGTGCTGAGTCCTGGGGATACAGAGATGAAAGAATTCCTGATCTCGAGGAGCTCATGGACTATTGGGGAAGGGAGATCAACAAATCAACAATTATAATAGTGTGGTTAGTTTGCATGGAGTGCTAGGTAGTGCTCAGGGAAGACGTTCCTAATCACAGACAGGGAGGTCAAGAAACTCCCTGGGGGAGTGATCCCAGAGGGCAGTCTGAAAGAAAAGTTAGTTGACATGAGAAAACTGGAGGGAATGGAGTCCAGAAAAAGAGGACAACATGGACAATGGCAGAAAGACTTGGAATAGAACAGCATATTCTTGTCTGGTTGTGGTTGTGGGGCTCAGTATGTATTGAGGAGCAGCAAGAGATGAGGCTGAAGAAGCAAGGAGCACATCATGAAGTCTCACGTGACATGCTCACGAGTTTGGGTTAATTCTCCAAAGCAATCCAAAGACTCTGAAACATTTTCATAAGGTTTAGTGATATGGTAAAATTTGATGTTTATGTTGCCAAACCCATGCGGATAACAGTGAGGAAGTTAGACCAGTGAGGCTGAGCTAGATGGTTTTCAACTGTATTTCAAATGAGAAATGATCCTGGGTCAACACAGTGACCATGGAGTGAAAAGGAATGAAGAGATATGAGACAATATGACTCAATAGAACTTGGTCATATGTGCCCATATTAACAGGAAATTTGACCAAAGTCAGGTTGGATCAATATGTGAGATGATTTTCTTCCCAGGTTCCTTTCTCCTTCCCCTTGTTTCTCATCAAGTAGATTTTTTTTTTTTTTTTAATGTCATAGTTTCCTCAGGGAGATATGGGGAAAAGAGAGTATATGAAGCCAACATGTTTTTGGTCATTGTTTTTCAACAGCCTAATGTTTAGGAGAGAGAGGGGTTTTTTGTAGAGTCTATAGATAGAAGTAGAATGCATGGGAGTAAGGACTTGTTAATTAAAACATATAAAGAATTCCCTTGGATTATAAAATAGTGGTCTGTCACTGGAAGGAAGTGATGAGAATTTAGCTGAGTGGTTCTGGCTCTGGATTTTTCATGATGTGACAGTCAAGATGTTGGCCAGGGCTTATGATGGCTTGGCTGAGGTGGAGGGTGGACATCTCATGGAGGTGGCAAGACTGAAGTGGTTACAGGATGCATTCTGGCACGTGGAACTGAGAGCAGTTTTGAGACAAGATGTCTGTGCTTCAGGTGTGGCCTAGAAGCAGCAGAATTCCACAAGCTCTGAGGGAATTGCATGGACAGAAACAGTGTTCAGGCAGCAACCGTTAAACTGATCTCAGTAATCAGCGAGTATCCACTACCATGTTGTTTGACGATACTTAAGCCCTTAGGATACATTGAGGGAAACCTCCAAAATGAATAAGGTTAAGTTTACCACTAGCTCTGAGAAATGGGAATGGAAGCTCCAAATACCAATTGAATTGCTCTCTAGAAAATAAAAGTAAGTTTTAGTTCTTCCCCATCTAAGTTTATAAACTGGTTGTTGTTGTTGCTTAGTTGCCAACAAAGGTCCATCTAGTCAAAGCTATGGTTTTTCCAGTAGTCATGTATGGATGTGAGAGTTGGACTATAAAGAAAGCTGAGTGCTGGAGAATTGATGCTTTTGAACTGTGGTGTTGGAGAAGACTCTGAGAGTCCCTTGGGCTGCAAGGAGATCCAACCAGTCCATCCTAAAGGAAATCTGTCCTGAATATTCATTGGAAGGACTGATGTTGAGGCTGAAACTCCAATACTTTGGCCACCTGATGCGAAGAACTGACTCTTTGGAAGAGACCCTGATGCTGGGAAAGATTGAAGGTGGCAGGAGAGGGAGATGACGGAGGATGAAATGGTTGGATGGCATCACCGACATGATGGACATGAGTTTGAGTAAGCTCCAGGAGTTGGTCATGGACAGGGAAGCCTGGCGTGCTGCAGTCCATGGGGTCGCAGAGTCGGACAGACTGAACCGAACTAGTTGTTAAGTTGTGTCCAACTCTTTTGTGACCCCATACACTGTAGCCCACCAGGCTCCTCTGTCCATGGGATTTCACAGAAAGAATACTGGAGTGGGTTTCCATTTCCTTCTCTAGGGAATGTTCCCAACCCAGGAATTGAACCCATGTCTCTTGCATTGGCAGGTGGGTTCTTTATCACTGAGCCACCAAGGGAAACTGTGCTTCATAGTTATTACACATATTTTGGAGGTTTGAAAAATTGTACTCCTCACATTCTTTTTTGGATTTCTCTAGAAAAAAGAATAGCAAGAAGCATGAACACATGAAGAAAAAGTAGGCAGTATTAGTTAAATGTGAGAACAATGAGAAGAAAATAATAGTATTAAAAAGATTCTTAAGCAAGAGCCAAGAATTTTATAAGAAAGTTTTTCTTATCTGGAAAATTTTTTGCTTATTTTCTAAATAATCCAGTATATACATAAAATGCAAAGCCAGAAGTTTTTGAAATAATAGTAGTTCTTGTGTGCATATTAGTCTCTGTCTGGAACTTTTCCTTGTAATGTAATGCTTTATGATAATACTTTTCTTCATAATAATTTATGATAACAAGAAAATCTTATTGCTCATCTGTCTTCTTTCTTATGGATGCTCTCTGGTTGGGGTGGGGCCATTTGTCACCAAGTAGGCACAGAAGAGGAGGCAACACTCCCTTTACCAGCAGTGACTAGAGCTTCCTAGGATTGCTGAAACTACAGGGTTGAAAGCACTGTTTTGGGGGATCCTGTTACATGATTTTTAATGTCATCTTTACCTTCTCCTAGTCTGACTTTGCTGCAAGTTGTAACCCCAGTTTTACACAAACCCTTTTAAGACAGAACTCTTGTTCGGCTTCTGTCATTTTTTTCACTCCAGTTTTCCTTCAAATGTAATCCTTTTATCAATAAAATCACTTATGAAGATTTTTTTTTGTCTATGATTGTCCCAAAGATACTGAGGAGGGCACTTTCCTAGTTCTGGAATTTCCATAAACTTGTGACTTTGGGTTGTCCTCTATATAGAGAAGGTCTTGGAGACAGCCAGGCTGGTTGACATCTATGTATATTGAGCATCTTATTTGCAAGAACTGGGGGCAGATGAGGTGCTTCTTCAAGCACCTTTAGGAAAGCTGTTAATGTTGAAATACAGTTCTTCTGTTCACTTTGTTACATGACCCTGGTTTTTCATTATACATTTTATTATCTTCATTTAAGAACTCTCCTTGTACCCACATAGGAGCATATGGTAAACAACAGTGAAACAATTTTCTATTAGTTTGAAGTGTAAAGTCACTATTGATTCAAATCTTAGAGTTGATGAAAAGCTTACAGATTTATAGAGATAAATAAACTTTCAAAAGAGATAGTTCATAACCTGTTTTTGTTTTTCTCATCTTCAATGGAGTTTTTTGGATTTCTCTCCAGAATTCTAGAGTTCCGTCTGGAGACCTGAAGTACTCAGTTCAAAGAAGGAGGAGATGGTCATTCATTCATTTGTGGACCAATATTTATTGAGCACCTTCTGTGTGCCAGGTACTTTGGTAAGTATATAGGACATGTGCTGAACAGATCCTTCCCATGAGAAGAACTTTCCCCTTCACTGTAAGGGAATTAGATAATGTACAATGAGATTAAGTGGTATATGCACATAAAGCACTTACCACATGGCCCAAGATGTAGTAGGTACTCAATAAACATTATTATTATCTACTATAATTTCTAGTATCATCCAATGGGTGCAATTGGACTGTCCCTTTAGGCCTTTACTGTTTGATATCAGGTTTCCTATAGTTGTTGTACTAAGGTTACTAAATTCATCAACCTCAGAAACTGTCTTGGTGTCTGGCATCAGTAGAGAATTTGTTTTGGAGAAAGTGCTGGTCTGTGTGTGTGTGTTAGTCACTTAATAGTGTCTGACTCTGCAACCCCATGGACTTTAGCCCACCAGTCTTCTCTGTCCATGGGATTCTCCAGGCAAGAACACTGGAGTGGGTTGCCATTCCCTTCTCCAGGCCTATTTGTGTGCCTGAAGTCTAAATTGAAGGAGATATTGCCAGTAATTACTTTACATTACACTGAAGCCACACTTCTATCTTCTAGAATGCATCATTAAAACTTTTCTCTCCATTCTTTCCCTCCATCATTAGTGTCAAAACAAGATGCAGCATATCAATCATTTCTTGGAGGAGTTCAATAGCAGTCTCTGTGAGTAATGGAAATGATTACCAGGTTGATAGAGAATACAGTATTGACAGTCTGATATGACAGTTGTCTCTCATGGTAGCAAGTGCTAAACAAACCTGAAAAGAAAACTGAGATGCTAGTAGGAGTAGCAATAGAGGAATAGAGTTTATGTCACAAAATTATAACTTATGAGCAAACATTTCTCACCATGGTTAAGGATCTAGATGGAAAATTATCAACTAAGAATTTGTAGAACACAGACTAGAACCCATAGCCTAATCTCTTAGTAATGGATATTCATATTAAGGTAAGATAATTTGTAGAGCTTATCTGATATCTCAATTTTCATCTCTATTTTATATTTAGTTGGATTAATTCAGTTTTTTGTTCAATGAATAAGATCTTTAAATTAAGAATTAAGTGTGGAGGTCATTGTAGGTTTGTAATTTTTTATATGGTCAAGAAGGCACATTTTAAAATATTTTTATCTATTATCATTTAATAAAAGGTATCTTAAATATCAAAAATGCAGAAAGGGCACAATCTCAGAATAAAGAATACTTCTACAAATGAATAAAATTAAGTTTCTTAAGAAATCTCTATACTGTCTTTAATTTTCTCATTTTATAAAGCACCTTAGGACAAGCTGTCATGGGTTGATACTCTCATAGATACATATCAACTATCATTCTTTCATGATTTCATAGGAAACTTCTGTGCCTTTCTAGCAGGCCTTGCTACAGCAAGGGCCAGTACTACAGCAAATCCTTCTCATTCCCCCTGCCAGCACCCACCTGCACTGGACTCAGAATAAAGGTTCAATGAAGTAGTAATAAATTAGTTCACTGTAAGAATATTCTACTAGTGAGAGCTATGTGAAACTGGAAAGGATTATTTGTATGTCAACAAGTTTGGCTTCCCAGGTGGCTCAGTAGTAAAGAATCTGCCTGGCAATGTAGGGGACACAGGAGATGTGGGTTCAATCTTTGGGTCAGGAAGGTCCCTTGAAGGAGGAAATGGCAACCCTCTCCATTATTCTTGCCTGGAGAATTCCATGGACAGAGGAGCCTGGCAGGCTACAGACCATAGGTTACAGAGTTGGATACAACTGAATGACTGAGAACACCATCTGTATGTTATTTGAGGTCACCCAGCAGAGGCCAAATGACTTACCTGGGAGGGTAATAAAGGGCAATTTTCTTAATCTGGATTTTCTAGAAAAGCTATCCTGAGGCAAGATTTAAAGTGCTAATGATTTCCTGGGAGATGCCAAAGTGAGGGCAGAGAGTGAGTAAAGAGGCAAGTGAGGAAGGCAGGCTGTGAAACAATGAGGAATCAGGTGCTCTTTCACAAGCAGACCACCAAGAGACACAGGAAGACACTTAGTAAGTGAATCTTTTTGCATAAGGAAGTTTTCAGGATGGGCTTTTAAGAGAAACCATGCCTAGATTCATTTGTGGAAGCCAAAGAATAGAGGAATTATAGGTCAACATTTGCTTTGTGGATTGACTCCCCTGCACTTCCTAGTTTTATCATCTGACACCTTCAGAAGCTGCTCTGTGTCCCATCCCATGCCCTGCGTGGAATGTTTTGTCTAGTCTGGAAGTGATGGGAAGAGCCAGAAACTCCACGCGTGGGGTTTGTTGGTCACACTGCTTTGAGGTGGCCGAAGATGGGAAGGAGATGGAAGTCCTAGAGCAGGTACCTTACTGGTCCGGGGGGCAAGCACCCTGTGGGTGCAAGTGTTGATGGTTGAGGTGGACAGAGCTTCTGATGGTCCAGGGATCAGCTGGCTCTGATGAAATCTGAGAGGTATATAAAATTTGTGTCCAATGTAGTATTCATGCATAAAAAGTTGAGCTAGACTGTTGTTTCCAAATGCCCATTAAAAGTGCCACGTGTGGTATACAGGATGATTTTAGGTGGACTGTGAATAAAAAAAATTTAAGTGTAATGTGTCTGTTTTAATGTGTATCAGGATAAAATAACTAGTATTATATTCAGAACAACAATGGGTTTTCTCTTGAGCATAAATGTTTTATGACAAAAATTAAAGTTAATTTGAAGCAGAATAGTAAGTAAATCAGAATATAGATTATATGTTGATGTGACAGAAGTTGCTATATAATGACTGAAGTTTAGAAATACCAGACCAGATGAACCTCCCACCTCAAGAACCCACAATTTGATGAATGCACAACTACACAACTTTGTCTTCCTGGTAATGAGTGTTGCTAAGATGTTGAAAGGGCAGGGACCCTATTCTCCAGTGTGTGAATTGCTTTGGCTTGGATTTGATTTTAGGATCCTGTACTTTTTCTCAATAAAGCTCTGCTAGCCTCCGAGTTTGGTTTTTATAGAGTTCTATTTTTTTCTTTCATTAAATATTTATTTATTCCAGTGCCTTAAAGTGGGGAAAAAAGTAAACCTAATAGTCATTTGTAGGGGTACTTATTCTTCCTCTCCACACTGAAGCATTACCACTAACCAAGACGATTCATCTTCATCCTTCATTAGAGTGTGTTATTCACTGAAGTGGTTTATGACCAAATAGAGTTGCTGGCCTTGCAGGTTCTCTTTGGGGTGGTACTGAATCAAATGTGCTCTTCATGTCTAGATAAATCATTCCTTAGATTTTTTTGGTTGAATTTGTGTTAATTTTTAAAACTAGCAGGCAAAACTGATAAAACCTTATCACTCAAAGGAATGCTAGAGTGCAGACACTCTAATTCAGATGGTTTCTCATGCAACAAATGTTACCCAAAACATATATATGAATAAGTAAGATATTTTATTCTTTTCAGTGAAACTAAAATGTATGAAAAGACGAGGGCATGCTTTTGATGACAGCACTTTTAAAAGTGAAATGAAGGCAGAAAAGCGCTCCCAGGATAGACCTGTTAAAAATGAACACTGAACTGGATCTGGGACCTTTTTTGTCAAGCTGGATGCTTTCTTAAAGACTGTAGATAGCCAGTGATTTTTTAAAACTTATTTTTTAGCTGGAGGAAAATTGCCTTATAATATTGTGTTCGTTTCTGCCTTACAAAGATGCAAATCAGTCATACTTATACATATATCCCCACCCTCTGAAACCTTCCCCCCTTCCCTATCCTATCCCTCTAGGTCATCACAGAGCACCATAGCCAACACTTCTTGATAAAATTTAAAAAATGATTTAAAAGATCCTATGCCAGCTTCTTTACAGGTTATTCTCACTTATTCCTCATTGCAATTTTGACCAAAAAAAAATCCTTTTGGTGATAATGCTGTAAGGGTATCAATAATAACAACTACTATATTATAACACCCCAATGATAATCACCAGTGCTGCATATATTATATGCATTATTTAATTTAGTTCTCATCATGACCCCATGAAGTGGGTACTTGTATTTCCATTTTACCATTAATATTAGTATTTCCACTTTAAATAGAGAAAGAAAGCAAATTAATTTGTCTAAGATGGCACAATTGGGATTTGAATTTGGTTTGTCTGTTTGCAAAGTCTGCATTTTTAACTATTAGTCTGTTCCTACAAAGTATACAACCAGAGAAAATCAAAAGCAAAATAGATCAACTTGAGATGTGTCACCCTGGTTATTGCCTAAAGTAGCAGCCTGGAACAGTGGATAGTGAATAAATAGACTTATAAGAAATGAATGTTGTTGGTTCAGGGTGGATTTCTCTTTGAAAAATTACCTGGACAAGAGTTCTGTGGTCTAGATAACCTTTCTCTTTACCCTTGTCTCACTCTTCTTCGATTGGAAAACATATTTAAGAAATCACTAATAATCCACCCATAGTTTCTGTTTTTAAGTAACCAAATCTGTCATGATAGATAAAATGTTAGAAAGAAACAGCCCTGAAAAGACCCTAGAAATAGAAATTAAAGATGAACCTCATTTTTTTCCCCACCTTTGTTTGGAAATGTATAAGTAGCTTGAATTACTAAGGTTTTATGAGAATGAATAGAAATAATTTTAATTTGACAAAAGATACAGGATGAGAGTCCTAAGAAGGTGGGATGAAAGAAAGTTACTCTAATAATGAATCCTAAGAAGAGACAGTGACATTAATAGACCCAAATTAAGATCAGTAGACCCTGATTTTTTAGTACCTTGGTTCTAGTAATAAGAAAGGTAAATGGAAGTAATTACTGCTCAGGATGGAACTGGAAAAACTGAAGTGTTTTGGTAAAAGTGAATTAGAAAGATGAAATGTAAGACTATATAATCATCACTCTGTTTCTATACCTTGGGTTTAGTTGGCCTACCTGAAGCTCTGATCACACTAGCTTGTGAATGGGTATAAAGAAGACCGATAATAAATAATAATGTACAAATTTTGACCCTGAAATTCTTCCATTTGAGAAGGTGGCTCCGTTATTGGACCAGAAGAAACATGGTTATAGAAGGTGGAGCAAATACAGGATTACTCTGATGCTCAAGCATGTCTCATTCTTCTGGGAGACTGATGGGCTGAAGCACCAGGCTAGGACTCCATTGAACCTTTCTCCTGGAGGTTGAATGCAAGGATATGGAGTCTGGTGACAGCATTTCAGATACTTTCCTTTTGCAATACCAGGTTATAGCTCATCCATGTCTTGGGCTTACTGAATGCAGTGTTTCTCAATGTATTGTTCTTGGTCCTATTATACCAGCATCTCCTTTGCTGTTCATTAAAATTACAGATTTCTTGATCTAACTGAGGTTTGGCCAGAAATTTGCAGTTGTAGGAGTGTCTTAGATCAGCTTCCTCAGCAAGCAGACTCTGAAGCAGAATTTTGCATTAGAACATGTATTGGGAGATTGCTCTCAGGTGGGGCACTTGTAAGGGAGCGAGGGAAGCAGAATTGGGTATGTAAAAGCAATATCAGCCAATCCTATTGGGAATTTTGGAGGTAGAGCCTTCAGGTTTGCCATGAACAGAGGCTAATGGACTAGGCCCATAGACCATTTTTATTCCAACAGAGTGGTTGAAGTAAACAAGGTATACTCAGATCCTTAAAAGTCTACTCATTGAGAGGTTTCCCCTTACTGACAGCTTCACCCCTGAGTGGACTATAATGAGTCAGCCATCATTATACACATACCGACAGATCCATTGGTAAAACAAACTTAGTCTTTTTCCTTCTCCATCAGCTGGTCATAAATGCATCTCTTCCACCCTCCCCCTATAGTCATAGGTGTGAGCTAATGAACAAGCACAAATAAAATATTGCTAAATCACATGGAAGCCTAGATTACATGCCTATGCAGCTAAATTTCACCCTCTTGCCTTACTCATGATCAGTATGCTCTCTAAAGGTATTGTTCCCTCTTACAATATATTGATGTTTCCTACACCTATGACTTGGTACATTTGATTCTATACAACTTATGATGGATTGCTCTAGCTCCATTGCCTCTTGAACTTTCAAGGTCAGATACATTTCCACTAAAGTTTAGTAACATGCCAGGTTTTTATTTTTAATATTTTTTAAATTTTAAATTTATTTATTTTTTTATTGAAGGATAATTGCTTTACAGAATTTTGTTGTTTTCTGTCAAACCTCAGCATGAATCATCCACAGGTATACATATATCCCCTCCCTTGTGAACCTCCCTCCCATCTCCCTCCCCAGCCCACCCTTCTAGGTAGATACAGAGCCCCTGTTTGAGTTTCCTGAGCCAAACAGCAGATTCCCATTGGCTATCTATGTTACATATGGTAATGTAAGTTTCCATGTTACTCTCTCCATACATCTCACCCTCTCCTCCCCTCTCCCCATGTCCATAAGTCTATTCTCTATGTCTCTTTCTCCACTGCTGTCCTGAAAATAAATTCTTCAGTACCATTTTTCTAGATTCCGTATATATGAGTTAGAATACAGTGTTTATCTTTCTCTTTCTGATTTACTTCACTGTATAATAGATTCTAGGTTCATCCACCTCATTAGAACTGACTCAAAGGCATTCTTATTTAAGGCTGAGTAATATTCCATTGTGTATATGTACCACAACTTCTTTATCCACTCATCTGTCAATGGACATCTAGGTTGCTTCCATGTTCTAGCTATTGTAAATAGTGTTGTAATGAACAATGGGATACATGTGTCTCTTTCAATTTTGGTTTCCTCAGGATATGTGCCTAGGAGTGGGATTGCTGGATCGTATGGTGGCTTTATTCCTAGTTTTTTTTTTTTTTTTTAAGGAATCTCCATACCATCTTCCATAGTGGCTGTATCAATGTTTATTCCCATCAACAGTGCCAGAGTGGTCCCTTTTCTCCACACCCTCTCCAACATTTATTGTCTGCAGACTTTTTGATGATGGCCATTCTGACTGGTGTGAGGTGATATCTCACTATAGTTTTGATTTGCATTTCTCTAATAATGAGCTGTGTTGAGCATCTTTTCATATGTTTGTTAGCCATTGGTATGTCTTTGGAGAAATGTCTCTTTAGTTATTTTTCCCACTTGTTGATTGGGTTGTTTGTTTTCCTTGTATTGAGTTGTATGAGCTACTTGTATATTTTGGAAATTAATCTTTGTCAGTTGTTTCACTTGCTATTATTTTCTCCCATTCTGAGGGTTGTCTTTCCTCCTTGATTATAGTTTCCTTTGCTGTGAAAAAGCTTCTTAAGTTTAATCAGGTCCCACTTGTTTACTCTTGTTTTTATTTCTGTTACACTAAGAGGTGGGTCATAGAGGATCTTGCTTTGATTTATGTCTTCGAGTGTTCTGCCTATGTTTCCTCTAAGTGTTTTTTAGTTTCTGGTCTTACATTTAGGTCTTTAATCCATCGTGAGTTTATCTTTGTGTGTGGAAGTGTTCTAATTTCATTCTTTTACATGTAACTGTCCAGTTTTATCAGCACCCTTTATTGAAGAGGCTGCCTTTGCCCCATTGTATATTCTTGCCTCCTTTGTCAAAAATAAGGTACCCATAGGTGCATGGGTTTATTTCTGGGCTCTATCTTGTTCCATTGGTCTATATTGCTGTTTTTGTGCCAATGCCATACTGTCTTGATGACTGTAGCTTTGTAGTATAATCTGAAGTCAGGAAGATTGATTCCTCCAGCCCCATTCTTCTTTCTCAAGACTACTTTGGCTATTCAGAGTCTTTTGTGTTTCCATACAAATTGTGAAATTTTTTCTCTAGTTCTGTGAAAAATGTCATTGGTAATTTGATAGAGATTGCACTGTATCTATAGATCATGTTTGGTAGCTTAGTCATTTTTACAATATTGACTTTTCCTACCCAGGAACATGGTATATATCTCCATCTGTTTATGTCACCTTTGATTTCTTTCATCACTGTTTTATAATTTTCTGTGTACAGTTCATCTCCTTATAAGTTTATTCCTAGATATTTAATCCTTTTTGTTGCAATGCTGAACGAGATCGATTCCTTAATTTCTCTTTCTGATTTTTCATTGTTAGTATATACAAATGCAAGTGATTTTTGTGTATTGATTTTGTATCCTGCATCTTTGCTAAATTCACTATTAGCTCTAGTAATTTTCTGATACTATCTTTAGGGTTTTCTGTGTACACAATCATGCCATCTGCAAATGGTGAGAGCTTTACTTCTTTTCCAATCTGGTTTCCTTTTATTTACTTTTCCTCTCTGATTGTTGTAGCAAGGACTTCCAGAACTATGTTGACTGATAGTGGCAAAACTGGACACCCTTGTCTTGTTCCTGATCTTAGGGGAAATGCTTTAAGTTTTTTTACCATTGAGAATAATGTTTGCTATAGGCTTATCATATATGGCATTTACTATGTTGAGGTAGGTTCCTTCTATGGCCATTTTTTGAAGAGTTTGAATCATAAATGGGTGCTGAATTTTGTCAAAGTCTTTTTCTGCATCTATTGAGATTATTGTAGGGTTTTTATCTTTGAATTTGTTAATATGGTCTATCACACTGATTGATTTGCATATATTGAAGACTCTTTGTATCCCTGGAATAAACCCAACTTGATCATGATGTATGAGTTTTTTGATGTATTGCTGAATTCTGTTTGCTAAAATTTTGTTGAGAATTTTTGCATCTATGCTCATCAGTGATACTGGCCTATAGTTTTCTTTTTTTGTGTTGTCTTTGTCTGGTTTTGGTATCAGGGTGATGGTGGCCTTGTAGAATGAGTTTGGAAGTGTTCCTTCCTCTGTAATTTTTTGAAAGAGTTTTAGAAGGATAGGTATTAGTTCTTCTCTAAATGTTTGACAGAATTCTCCCGTGAAGTCATCTGGTCCTGGACTTTTGTTCTTTTGGGAGATTTTTGATCATGGCTTAAATTTCAGTGGTTGCAATTGAGTTGCTCATAATTTCTATTTCTTCCTGGTTCAGTCTTAGAAGATTGAATTTTTCTAAGAATCTGTCCATTTCTTGCAGGTTATCCATTTTATTGCTGTATAGTTTTTCACAGTAGTTTCTTATAATCCTTTGTATTTCTGCATTATTGTAACCTCTCCTTTTTCATTTCTAATTTTGCTGATTTGATTCTTCTATCTTTTTTTTCTTGACGCATCTGGCTAAAGGCTTGTCAATTTTGTTTATCTTCTCAAAGAACAAGCTTTTATATTTATTAATATTTACTATTGTTTCTTTTATTTCTTTTTCCTTTATTTCTGCTTGGTTCTTTATGATTTCTTTCCTTCTACTAATTTTGGTTTTCTTTTTTTTTTTGTTGTTGTTCTTTTTCCAGGTTTTTTAGGTGTAAATTTAGGGTGTCTATTCTATGCTTTTCTTGTTTCTTGAGGTAGGATTTTATTGCTATAAACTTCCCTCTTAGAACTGCTTTTGCTGCATCCCATAGGTTTGAGTTGTCGTGTTTTCATTGTCATTTGTTTCTAGAAATTTTTTGATTTCCCTTTTAATTTCTTCAGTAACTTGCTGGTTATTTAGAAACATGTTGTTTAATCTCCATGTGTCTGTGTTTCTTACAGTTTTTTCTTGCAATTGATACCTAGTCTCATAGCATTGTGGGTGGAGAAGATGCTTGATATAATTTCAATTTTCTTAAATTTACTGAGGTTTGATTTGTGACTCAAGATGTGGTCTATCCTGGAGAATGTTCCATGTACACTTGAGAAGAAGGTGTATTCCTTTGCATTTGGATGGAGATATCCGTGAGATCCGTCTCATCTAATGTATCATTTAAGACTTTTGTTTCCTCATTAACTTTCTGTTTTGATGATCTGTCCATTGGTGTGAGTGGGGTGTTGAAGTCTCCTACTATTATTGTGTTACTGTCAATTTCTCCTTTTATGTCTTTCAGTGTTTGTCTCATGTATTGAGGTGCTCCTATGTTGGCTGCATAGATATTTACAATTGCTATGTCTTCCTCTTGGATTGATCCCTTGATCATTATGTAGTGTCCTTCCTTATCTCTTGTAATCTTTATTTTAAGGTCTATTTTGTCTGATATGAGGATTGATACTTCAGCTTTCTTTTACTTCCAATTTGCATGGAATATATTTTTTGCATCTTCTCACTTTCAGTTTATGTCTGTCCTTAGTTCTGAAGTGGGTTTCTTGTAGACAGCATATATATGGGTTTTGTTTCAGCCAGTCTGCATCTTTTGGTTGGAACATTTAATCCATTTACATTTAAAGTAATCATTGATATATATGTTCCTACTGCCATTTTCTTAATTGTTTGGAGTTGATTTTGTAGATCTTTTTCCTTCTCTTGTGTTTCTCAACTATATAAGTCCCTTTAACATTAGTTGTAAAGCTGGTTTGTTGGTACTGAATTCTCTTAGCCTCTGCTTGTCTGAAAAGCTTTTGATTTCTCCATCAATTTTGAATGAAATCCTTGCTGGGTGCAGTAATCTTGGTTGTAGATTTTCCCCTTTCAGTACTTTAAATATATCCTGCTATTCCCTTCGGGCCTGCAGTGTTTCGGCTGAAAGATCAGTGGTCAAACATATGGGGTTTCTCTTGTATGTTACTTGTTGCTTCTACCTTGCTGCTTTTAATATTCTTTCTTTGTGTTTAGTCTTTGTTAGTTTGATTAGTGTGGGTCTTGGTGTGTTTCTTCTTGACTTTATCCTTCATGGGACTCTTTGCACCTCTTGGATGTGATTGACTATTTCCTTTTCCATGTTGGGGAAATTTTCAACTATAATCTCTTCAAAAATTTTCTCATACCCTTTATTTTTCTCTTCTTCTTCTGAGACCCCTATAATTGAATGTTGGTGCATTTGATATTCTCCCAGAGGTCTCTGAGACTATCCTCAGTTCTTCTCATTCTTTTTATTTTATTCTGTTCTTCAGAAATTATTCCACCATTTTATCTTCCAGCTCACTGATCTGTTCTTCTGCTTCAGATGTTCTGCTATTGATTCCTTCTAGAGTATTTTTAATTTCAGTAATTGTGTTGCTTGTCTCTGTATGTTTATTCTTTGATTCTTCTAGGTTTTTGTTAGTTGATTCTTGCATTTTCTCCATTTGTTTTCAAGCTTTTTGATCATCTTTACTATCATTATTCTGAATTCGTTTTCAGGTAGTTTGCCTATTTCCTCTTGATTTATTTGGACTTCTGTGTTTCTAGTTTATTCCTTCATTTGTTAGTATTTCCCTGCTTTTTCACTTTTTTTTTTTTTAACTTACTGTGTTTGAGGTCTCCTATTCCTAGGCTTTGGGGTTGAATTCTTTCTTCCTTTTGGTTTCTTACCTCTTAAGATCAGTCTAATGGTTTGTATAAGCTTCATATAAGGTGAAATTTGTGCTTAGTTTCTTTTTTGGTTGTTTGTTTTTATGTTTTTTAGCTCTGATGGGCAAGGCTGAGTGAGGTGGTAATCCTGTCTGCTGATGATTGGGTTTATATTTTTGTTTTGTTTGTTGTTTAGATGGGGGTGCCTGCACAGGGTGTTACTGGTGGTTGGGTGATGCTGGGTCTTGTATTAGTGGTTTCCTTTGTGTGAGTTCTCACTATTTTTACTCCTTAGGGTTAATTCTCTGGTGGTCTAGGGTCTTGGAGTCAGTGCTCACACTCCAAAAACTCAGGGCTTGATCTTTCTGGGCATGCCCTGAGCTGTGTGCAGCCATGCCCGTGCCAAAGGTTCATGTTCCAGGAAACAGGGTGTGGGAGGTGGAGAGTCACCTGTGCATCAGACAGCAGAGGGCACCTCTATCCTGCCCAGGCCGCACCTCCCCAGCCCAGGTGTAGAGCCAGCAAGGGCAGGGTGGGGACAGGTTGCAACAGATCCCCAGCCATGTCACAACAAAGTCTACGTGGCCAGCCAGCGCCCCAGAACCTTTCTGAACTCAAACATCCAGCCCTCTGCCAGCAAAGTAGAAAACCTTTCTTTTCTATTCACCCTTGGGGTTACCCAGCAAGGACAAGTCCTAGCATCCAGGCCAGGAGAGCAGAACCTGGAGGACAGCGGTGCTCACCTGGGCAGGGGGTGGGCTCACTCATGCCATGGTTTTTGAAAGGTGTATAATTTATTACTGAAAATGGCATAATCTTGCACCAGATCTCTAGAGGATGTATATTCCTTTTCTTCTATTGGTTCTTGCCCTAAGCTTTGAAAACATCCTTTCCCTCTATAGATACCTCTAGTGCCATAGGATTTGCCATGAATTGTGTATCACCTCCTGGACCTGACACTGAACTATGTATTTCTGTGTCTCTTGGAAAATAGGTCAAAACATATTCCCAAGTGTAAAATATGTTATCTATGGAACATACAGAGGCCTGCCAGATGATTGTGCTTCCTGCCTAGTGATGGGAGTTCTGAAGTATAATGATTTTTCCTTTATTCTTGAGTCAATGTCTCAACATTCCCCAGACCATTGAATCCTTGACAATTTCACAGATGTGGGACCCTAAATCTTCATAGTATTTATTTTCACTACCTTACTTTATGATTCTTATGAGGCCTTCATCATTTTGAGGCCTCTTGTACATCTGGTCTGATTATCATGATGTCATCTGCATAATGCACCATTTAAGTAGCCTGTGAAATATTCAAATGACCCAGGTCCCTTTGAACTATACTATGACAGAGAGTGGAGGAGTTAACATAGCTTGGGCACCATCATTAAGGTATTTGTTTTTCATCTCATAAGAATATGAAGTGCTTCTGATCCTTCTCCTTGATGGGAATGGAAAAGATGGCACTGGCCAAGTCAAGGGCAGCATACAATGTCACAGGGACTATGTTAAATTTCTGAAGCATGAAACCACATTTGGCAAAGCAGCTGCTATTGAGACAGAAGTTTTTGAATTTGAATTAGTTTATTGCCACTTGCTAGCATTGAAGTATATAATCTTGACTTATGCAACTCCCTTTGACTTTGGAAAATGCAGCAGAGGGACTCAGCTGTAAGTCATCAACAGCCAATCCACCTTGCAGCTGGAAGACCAAGTGTATCTGACCAGAATGTAAGGTCTGGGCAGCACACTACAATACATATAACAGGATCTTTTAATGAATCTTACACACAATAAAATTTGAGAACACTCTTCAGGAGACCCTATATTCCTCAGCCATGAATTTTAAATGTTTCCTTTGGACCACTGGAAAATGCCTGATTTTAGCTTATCTTACCTTTTGGTTTATTTTGGAGATCTCAAGTGGTGCAGGGGTAAATAATTGGCCTGTCAATGCAGGAAACACAGGAGATGCAAGAGATGTAGATTTGATCCCTGGGTCAGGAAGATCCCGTATTCTTGCCTGAACTCTGATTCCCAGGCTTCTAGAGTCCATGGGGTCCCGGCTTCTAGAGTCCATGGGGTCATAAAGAGTCAGACACGACTGAGTGACTGAGTATACAATAGTTCAGCTTATTTTAGCCACTAGTTTGTTTCTCTGTTTTTTTGAAAAATATTAAATTGTCACTTTAGAACTCTTTTCTTTTTTTTTTCTCAAACATCAGTCATAAAATTCACTAAAAATGTCTGCAGATTAAAAGTGAATACCATTGAAATAGATACACTGGTCTTTACTATTTTTGGAAGAGGTATAGTGATTCTAACCCTTAAAACATACATACACCACACATACATACACACACACTACACACACAGACATAAACACACCACATAGATACTTACCACATATATACATATCACAAAGTGAAAGTGAAGTCACTCAGTCGTGTCCGACTCTTCGCGACGTCATGGACTGCAGCCTACCAGGATCCTCCGTCCATGGGATTTTCCAGGCAAGAGTACTGGAGTGGGTTGCCATTGTCTTCTCCGACATATCACAAACACACCCCTAAATAAGAATATTTCATGTACCATATCATTATATTTACATTGCATTGCTTTTGCAAACTACATGTAGTCTCAGTCAGTTCAGTTCAGTCGCTCAGTCGTGTCCGACTCTCTGCGACCCCATGAACCGCAGCTCCCCAGGCCTCCCTGTCCATCACCAATTCCTGGAATTTACTCAAACTCATGTCCATCTAATCGGTGATGCCATCCAGTCATCTCATCCTCTGTCATCCCCTTCTCCTCCTGCCCTCAATTCCTCCCAGCATCAGAGTTTTTTCCAATGAGTCAGCTCTCCCCATCAGGTGGCCAAAGTATTGGAGTTTCAGCTTCAGCATCAGTCCTTCCAATGAACAACCAGGACTGATCTCCTTTAGGATGGACTGGTTGGATCTCCTTGCAGTCCAGGGGACTCTCAAGAGTCTTCTCCAACACCGCAGTTCAAAAGCATCAATTTTTTGGCACTCAGCTTTCTTCATAGTCCAGCTCTCACATCCATACATAACTACTGGAAAAACAATAGCCTTGACCAGACAGACCTTTGTTGGCAATTAATGTCTCTGCTTTTTAATATGCTGTCTAGGTTGGTCATAACTTTTCTTCCAAGGAGTAAGCGTCTTTTAATTTCATGGCTGCAGTCACCATCTGCAGTGATTTTGGAGCCCCCCAAAAATAAAGCCTGACACTGTTTCCACTGTCTCCCCATCTATTTCTCATGAAGTGATGGAACCAGATGCCCTGGTCTTAGTTTTCTGAATGCTGAGCTTTAAGCCAACTTTTCCACTCTCCTCTTTCACTTTCATCAAGAGGCTTTTCAGTTCCTCTTCATTTTCTGCCTAGATAAAGCAAAATGAGAGAATTAAAAACATGTTGCAAGACTTATTTCTGGTTGTGTGCATCTATTACTATATGTCATGGTGCATACTAGATCCTATCATCTAGATCATGTGAAGACACAACTCTGCACAGCCTAGTGATTATTAGTATGCACATTGCACCCATATTTCCTGGGTTATGGGTGCTAGCTATAGTTCTACTTTTGTTTCCTTTCCACTTAAAGTAGCATTTCAGAATCAAGCAAGAAAAAGAAAGATACTATTTTTGGAATTAACTTTTAGTTATCTCCAACTTAATAAAATATCAACAATTTATTAACTTCTTTTTGTTTTTGACACAGTTATGACATGGTACACACTTGATCATGACACATCCGTGAAGAATTGCCACAGTTGAAAACTGTGGCCTTAATGCAAACTTACCAAATTTGCCTATATTTCAGAATCATATGGAGTGCTTAAATAATCCAGATTCCATGTCCTCTCCTTTTCCATGAAGTCAAGATACAGAAACTCTTGTGATCCACATTGACTGTAGTCTGCCTGTCTCCTCTGTCTGTGAAACTCTCCAGGCAAGAATACTGAAGTGGGTAGCCATTCCCCTCTCCAGAGGATCTTCCTGACCCATGATTAAATGCCAGTCTCCTGCATTTCAGGTGTCACCCCCAATTTCCCCTTGTCCTCCCCACAAGCCCAAATCCTAGCAACCATTGATTTTTTTGTCTGTCCCTATAGTTTTGCCTCTTCTAGAATGTCGTATAAAAGAAATCATAAGTATACAGCTATGTGAGACTAGTTTCTTTCACTTAACATGTTGCATCTGTTGCATGTATCAGTAGTTCATTCCTGAGTAGTATTCCATTGTGTGGATGTACCGCAGTTTGTTTATTTATCAGTTGAAAGACATTTAGACTGTGTCCAGTTTTGGGTGATTATGAGTAAGCTGCTATAAACATTTCTGTATGGTAGTTCGTGTGAACATTAGTTTTTATTTACTTAGGTAAATATAAGGGATGGGGTTGTGGGATTATGTGGTAAGTGAAAGCTTAGCTTTATTTTTTTAAGGAAACTGCCCAATTGCCTTCCAGAGTCACTGTATCATTTTGCATCTTGCCCCTGGCTCCAGCACTGTTTGAGAGTCATAGTTATTTTATGTTGTTGCCATCATTTGGTAGGTTTGTTTATTTTACATGTTTTCATTCTAATAGGTATGTAGAGGTATGTCACTTTGGTTTTCATTTGCATTTTTCTCTAGCAGCTAACAATATTTTAAAGCACTTTTCAGTTTGTGAAGCTGACTCAGAAATCCTGTTCTGCCACTTTCTAGCTGAGTCACCCTCCATAGGTTATACAAGCTCTCTAAGCTTCAATTTCCTTAAATAGGCAAAAATGCTCTTATCTCATAGGACTGAAATGCAATTAAACATGTGAATGTATGTAAAGTACTATTGGGCTCCAAAATCACTGCCAATGGTGATTGCAGCCATTAAATTAAAAGATGCTTACTCCCTGGAAGGAAAGTTATGACCAACCTAGACAGCATATTAAAAAGCAGAGACATTACTTTGCCAACAAATGTCCCTCTTGTCACAGCTATGATTTTTCCAGTGGTCATGTATGGATGTGATAGCTGGACTATAAAGAAAGCTGAGCACTGAAAAATTGATGCTTTTGAACTGTGGTGTTGGAGAAGACTCTTGAGAGTCCCTTGGACTGCAAGGAGATCCAACCAGTCCATCCTAAAGGAGATCAGTCCTGG